>NC_142388.1:15424545-15724545 GCF_059441005.1 Hippichthys cyanospilos | reverse complement strand
AGTGATTGAGAATGATAACACAAGCGTAAAGCAAGGTAGACTAACTAAAATCCAAGATACATCCACCGGATTATAAAGCGCAACTTCAATGTATTAACTTATTTATTTTTAGGAAAATTAAAGGATTTTAAGTGTGCCCTTTGTTTAAAAAAACATGATTTATGCTTCACAGAAGTGACAAATGATCAGTTTGAAGAAAGAATAATATTTTTTTTTGAGAAATGATCATTACATACTAAACTGCGCATGAGTTATTAAACATTTACTTTGATTAAGTTTTTGACAATGAGGTGCTTCTTACAAATGGCTCTTGTTATGAAAAATTTCGGTTATGAAAAGCCTCAACAGAAAAATTAAGATACGAAAGGCGACATTGTTGGCATATATGAGCCACGCAACACTTGCGCTTGCTACAACAAGACTGTATGTAATACGTTATCACAACTTGTGATGTCTACCGTATTTGTTACAGTTTGTGACAGATTTTGAAACACCCTCATTTTGACTAAAAGGGAAACAATGTTCCTTACAGCAGTGCAAGAAAAAGAAATAATTAATATAAATAAATGTAAACAAAAAACATCTACTGATTTTAATAACATCAATATGAAAATTGTGAAAAGGGTCATTGTGGTGATTTCAAAACCATTAACTTTCAACTGTAACTTATCATTCCTGTCACAGTTTACCAGTTCAGCCACCTCACTCCCAGCCTCACCTGCTCAGCCCTCCTGCTAATCAGCCCCAAACACTAACACCTGCAACCACTCACCCGCCGAGTATAAAGCCCGGTCACTTCCATTCACAACCTGCCAGATTGTCTCAATGCGCCACGCCGAGCTTTCCAGCAATTCGTCCTGCCTGCCTGCCTGTTCTCCGACCCCGTTCGTCCTTGACCACCCGATTGCCTGTCGACTTGTCTGGACCTTTGGTATTTCGACCCTGCCTGCCTCTGACCTGGTAAAAGCCAGGGCCCAGCCGTAGATAAGGGGATATGGCTGGGCCAAGCTCTCTCTTCCCCCCCTCGTTCAAAACGCCTTCCCCAGGTGCGCTTGGTCCTATCTGGTGGCATGCATATCCTGGGGGCTCTGGTTGATTCTGGGGCCGACGCAAACATCATCAGCAGAGAGCTGGTCACCCAATTTGGCCTTGCAAATACTCCCTTGCCCAAACCAACACCGTCCTGTGCTCTGGATGGCCGCCCTCTCGGCCTGATTGTCTGGGAACCATGAGGAGAAGATCCAATTCCACATTCTGAACAAACCAAACATCCCCTTGATCCTGGGCCTCCCCTGGCTCTGTCTCCACAATCCTCACATAAACTGGGAGACAGGAGTCATTCTTAGCTGGTCTCAGTCCTACCACTGGTCCTGCCTCAAACGAGCTTCGACTCCTGACTAATGTATTCCTCCACCGGCCCAGGTGGACATGGCGGGCGTCCCCCCTGAATACCATGATCTCTGCCAAGTTTTCAGCAAGGCGCGAGCGACATCCCTTCCTCCTCATCGACCATATGATTGTGTCATCAACCTTCTTCCTGGGACGACGCCTCCCAGGGGTCGCCTCTAATCATTGTCTGCGCCAGAGCGACGAGCCATGGAAGAGTACATAAATGACTCCCTGTCAGCAGGCATTATCCGCCCGTCCTCCTCCCCTGCGGGGGCTGGATTCTTTTTCGTCCAAAAGAAGGACCAGACGCTCCGTCCCTGCATAGATTACCAAGGCCTCAATGACATAACCGTTAAAAACCGGTAAACTCTCCCCCTTATGACTTCTGGGTTTGAGCTTCTCCAGGGCGCCTCCTTCTTCACCAAGCTGGATCTGTGCAGCGCTTATCATTTGGTTCGGGTCCGGGAAGGGGATGAGTGGAAAACTGCATTCAACACCCCCCTGGGACATTATGAGTATTTGGTCATGCCCTTTGGTCTCACAAACGACCCAGCAGTGTTTCAGTCTCTGATCAATGATGTCCTGCGGGATATGCTGGAAAAGTTCGTCTTCGTATATCTTGACGGCATCTTAGTGTTTTCCCAGACCCGGGAAGAACACACATCCCATGTTCGCACAGTACTCCAACAGCTGCTGGAAAACCTGTTTGTGAAAGCAGAGAAGTGTGACTTCCATAAAACATCAGCCTCCTTTCTGGGATACATCATCTCAATGGCAGCATCGGTATGGACCCTGCCAAGGTCTCGTCTGTCACCTCCTGGCCTGTCCCCGAAACCCGCAAGCAGCTTCAGCGTTTTCTCAGATTTGCTAACTTCTACAGATGATTCATCAGGAACTATAGCACCCTGGCCCGTCCACTCACTACCCTGACCAGTTCAAAGATCAAATTTCAATGGAATCCCGCGGCAGACGAAGCCTTCCGGTTGCTTAAAGCCCGCTTCATTTCAGCTCCAATCCTGATGCCAGATGCGGAGCGACAGTTCGTGGTGGAGGTGGATGCCTCCAACATTGGACTTGGGGCCGTCCAATCCCAACGCTCCGCAAAAGACAACAAGCTCCATCCCTGCGCTTTCTACTCCCGCCGCCTCACTCCGGCTGAGGATCAACTATGACACCGGGAACCGAGAACGTCTTGCCGTGAAAGCGGCACTAGAAGAGGGGCGGCATTGGCTGGAGGGCACCAAGGTTCCCTTCCAGGTGTGGACAGACCACAAGAACCTCGAATATATAAGGCAGGCCAAAAGACTCAACTCACGCCAAGCCTGTTGGGCGCTCTTTTTCACACGCTTTAACTTCGTCCTTGCCAACCGCCCTGGTTTCCTGAAACATAAAACCGGATGCCCTTTCCAGACAATTTGAACACATGGATTCCCCAAGCAAAGAACCAGATCCGATCCTTCCGCCCTCATGCATCATCGGAACCCTCACCTGGGACGTTGAGGAGAGAATAAAGTCAGCCGCCAGGGATCAACTCACGCCTAGCGCTTGCCCGCCCAACTGCTTGCCTGTCCCCGACCGCCTGCGCTCTGAGGCCTTGCAAGAGGCTCACTCCACCAAATTGACCTGTCACCCCGGGGTTCACCGAACAATAGAGGCCTTGAGACACCGGTGGCCCACCTTAGAAAAGGATGTACGTGAGTTTGTCAAGGCCTGTCCGGTCTGCAACCAAAATAAACCCAGTCGACGACCCCCTGCTGGCCTATTGCACCCTCTTCCGATCCCCCATCGGCCCTGGTCCCATATCTTGTTAGACTTCATCACTGTTCTACCCCCTTCCAATGGCAACACAGTCGTTCTGTCGATAGTGGATCGGTTCAGCAAAATGGTCCACTTCGTTGCACTCCCAAAACTCCCATCCGCCAAGAAAACGGCCTCCCTTCTCTTAAATCATGTCTTCCGACTCCATGGGCCCAGTTCGCCTCCTCTTTTTGGAAAGAATTCTGTCTGCTCCTTGGGGCAAATGCCAGTCTTTCGTCCGGGTTCTATTCCCAGACCAATGGGCAGACTGAAAGGATCAACCAGGAGCTTGAGAAGGCCCTCCGATGTCTGTCCTCATGGGACCCGCTGTCCTGGTCCACCCACCTCCTATGGGCTGAATATGCTCTTAATTCACAGACCACCTCTGCCACAGGCCTAGCTCCCTTTGAATGTGTGTTTGGATACTTACCTCCGCTGTTCCCTGCCCTGGACACTAAAACCTCCTGCCCTTCCGCTCTTGCATTCGCCCGCCGGTGTCGGCGCACATGGTCTCGAGCTCGCGCCGCACTCCTGCGGGCAAGGGAACGATACATTCGCACCGCCGACAGGCGGCGCACCCTGGCGCCTGCATACCAGGTGGGCCAGAAAGTCTGGCTGTCAACCCGCGACCTTCCTCTCCGGGTAGAGTCCAACAAGTTGGCTCCTTGTTTCCCATACAGAGGGTCTTGAGTCCGGTTGTGGTCCGTCTCTCGCTTCCCCGCTCGATGGGGGTCCATCCAACCTTCCACGTCTCCTGGGTTAAGCCTGCGGTTGACAGTCCCCTGGTCCCGGCTGCTCCGCCCCCTCCTCCTCCTCGGCTTGTTGACGGAGGCCCTGTCTACTCGGTCCGCCGGCTTCTTCGTCCATGTCGGCGGGGCAGGGGCCTCCAGTATTTGGTGGACTGGGAGGGGTATGGTCCTGAGGAGCGTTCCTGGATTCCTGCTCGCCAGGATGTGGATCCATCCCTGATTCCTGACTTTCACCTCCTTCACCCGGATCAGCCGTCTGGATTATCTGGGCGTCGTAACGTGCCCCAGCACTTTAAACACTTTCAATCATCAGCTTTCAACACAATCAATCATGATATATTAATTAATAAACTGGAACAGTATGGGATCAGGAGGGATAGTTTTGCACTGGGTGAAGAGTGATTTAAGGGACAGGAGACAATTTGTAAAGTTAGGAGACTTCTTCTTCATGCCTAGACATTGCTTGTGGCATCCCCCAGGGGTCAGTACTGTGTCCAAAACTATTCAGTTCGTCTGTAAAGTCTCTAAGGTTTTAAAATTAGTTTTATTTGCAGAAGACACAAATATTTTTTGTTCAGGGGGGGGGGGGGTTTACACAAGCTTTTGGGCATGATCACTACAGAAATGTGCAAATTAAAGAAGTGGTTTGACAGAAACAAATTATTAAATCTAAACAAAAATAAATATGTTTTTTGGGAATTCTAAGAGGGACATTCAAGCACTAATACAGGTAGATGGGGTTGACATTATGAGGGTTCACAAAAATACATTTATTGGTGTAATTATGGACGATAAACTATCATGGAAATCTCACATAAAACATGTGCAAAACAAATTGTCACGGAGCATCGAGTACTCAGTTAGGCAAAACACTTTCTAGACCACAAATCACTCCACATTCTCTACAATGCTCTACTATTACCATATTTAAGCTACTGTGCAGAGATCTGGGGCAATACTTATAAATGTACATTACAACCACTGTCTGTACTGTCAAAAAATAGTCATAAGGATAATTCATAACACTGGTTACAGAGAACATACAAATCATCTATTCTTAAAATCAGAAACATTGAAACTTACTGATCTGGTTCAATTTCAAACAGCACAAATCATGTATAAAGCAATAAACAATCTACTTCCGGGAAATATTCACAAACTGCATTTTCAAAGAGAAGGGGGATATAATCTGAGGGGAGAACTGAATTTTAAACGTCTCTGTGCTCATACAATCTTAAAAACATTCTGTCTTTCAATATGTGGAGTGAAACTGTGGAACAGGCTGACGGGGTAGCTGAAGCAATGTCCAAGCATGAGCAAGTTGAAACAGCGGTACAAACACATCATATTCACAAGGTATGGGGAAGAAGAAGTGTGTGACAGCCATTCGTGTTCTCATATATTGTCTGTCTACTTGTTTATTCATTTTTTTTGTACCTTATTTTGGGCACATTCATAATATGAGTATGTGATTAAAAAAAAAAACAGGATACACAGAAAAGATACATATTAACTATTAAGTGGAGATTGGGTAGGATTAAATAAGATTAAGCTTCCTCCTACTCCTTTTCGAACATGATAAACCAATGTTGTTTCAACTGTTTTCATTTTTCGTTTTTTCTTGGTTTGTTTGTTTTGTATAATCACATGTTCAAAATAAACAGCCATCACAACTATTGGGTGTCAAAACCTTTCGTTAACGAAATTCCAACACTGTCTTATTTTTATCATTTATTATTATGCTGGCTTGCCCACAAATGAGACAATAGTTTTTGCTTTGATGTTTACTGTGGTTTTCCACTTTTCATCTTTACTCGTTTCATCTATACTTCCCACCAACAATTTACATCATAGAACTAACAAACAAAATTGACATTCGCTACAGCTAACATTATACACAGTCACAAAAAAACACAATATGCAGGTTTGTTGTTGTTTTGAATGATATGTTTGCAGAAGGACTTTTACCAACCCATGTTTTTCTTATTGCTTATGTAGTTCTGCTTACTTTGTACTATGCTTATATATATCTGTACTATTTGTAATTTTTTGTTGGAATATGATAAAATCCATTAAAGTTAAAAAAAAAAAACACAATATGCAACATTCCACTTTGGGCTGTCGCATATGACGTAAGCGTTGTTCGCACATCGTTAGCACTTAGCTAGTGGACTGATTGTCATCACACATGAGGCACTTTGCACGACCCCAAACTACACTTAAGTAAACTTACATGCTCAAAATAATTCAAACATAAATATTATTGCTCCTGTGGACTTCTAAATGATTGCTGGATCACTGAATATATAAAATAAAAATATGCACATTAAATTATTACAGTACTGCATAACTTTCCAAATGCCTGGTAGCCTCTACATATGACCTGAAACAATGTTGTTTCTTTTGGATTAGCCAAGTCTGCTCTTATCAGTTCAAGATTTTCAGCTAAAGAAATTTCACTCAGGGTGAACACCTTATCTCCCTTTTTTCCATTCCCTTCATCATTATACTTTCCTTCCCCATGGTCAATTGTGTTCTGCCCCATTACTTTTTTTTTTTTTTTTTAAACTTTAGTATTCTCATCAAATTACAGAGATTTAATGCGTCTGAGTCATTCAAGCACCGGGTGAGATTAAATGTAGCTTGGTATATTCAGTTGGTGTTGATCTTCCCATCGAGAATAAACAAGCAGGTTTTAGCTGTCTAAATTGTCTCTAACTGCAGCTGGCTGTTGCATTTTATGTTGCAGTGACTCATCACTTACATCATTTACAATCCTGGAGCAATCTTGACTTCTTGAAATCTGGTTAATACCGGTAATATTAAAAATAATCTTGTTCTTCTTTTCCCATTTCGGGATTTTCATTCGGCGAATCAGTTGCTACCATCTAATCCTGTCCTCTGCATCCTCTTCTATCACATGTACTACTTTCATGTCCTCTTTCACTACAACCTCCTATTTAGTCTTCCTCTAGGCCTCCTCTCTGTTATTCAAAATTCAGTATCTTTCTACATATACACTGCATTTGCTACCTCTCCCGTGGACATGTAAGAATGTCCAAACCATCAAAGTCTGGTCTCTCTGATTTTATCATCAAAACCTCTAACATGTGCTGTCCCTCTGATGTATTCATTTCTGACACTATCTTGGTCACTCCCAAAGAGAACCTCTGCATCTTCATCTCTTCTACATCCAGCTCTCTCCTGTCTTTTCCTCAATGGCAGCCAAACAACATTGTTGGTCTAACCACAGTCTTGTACACCTTTCCTTTCATTTTAGCTGAAACCTTTCAATCACACACACTTTATAATTATTATAAACACGACGTCATCATCATCATCATCATCATCATCATTGGCTGACTTGTGAGTTAATTTTAGGTTTGTAATCAGTTCCGTAAGAATTTGGAAGGGTAGAAATTAGAGGGGCAGTGTGGGGCTGCTGGTTTAAGTCTTTGTTGGCCTTAAATCCATCATGCTTGTAATGGAGATACTGTACGTTGTTACATTTGTAACCGGGAACTACTACGTAGCTGGACCCCAGATAGACGGACAGCTCGCAAATGGTCTGAAAAATGGAACTATGGAAAAACTCGGAAGGAAGGAAAAGTATCAACGTAAAATAGGCTAGGCTGTCAAATAACAACTACTCAGCAACTGGGAACTCGGAATGGCACGGGCTGGAGGTGTAAAAAATACTCCACCTTGTTCAAAATATTTGGGATTACCATCCTGATTGATATTAACTTTGAATATTCGTTGAGGCCAAACACCGTAATTTCCCAAATATAAGACACACTTGTGTATAAGACGCACCCTTAATTTTAGGGTCGTAGTCTGTTATCTTGTATGATACCGTGAATATGATGCACCACCACTTTGGCAAAAATCTAAAAACTATAGTAAAACAGAATCAATCTCATCTTCCTCATCTCTTTATATTTTCTTGTCTTCATGGTAGTAAGTTATTTATTTGTTGCGCGTGTGTTTCAGATTGCCCACATTGCGCAGGGTCAGTGAATGCCTCGCCAGTGTAACTTTGTATGTGCTCCGAGATATTGTTTCTTCTTTTCTACACGAGGCTTGAGTTAATTTTATTTTATGTATGTCAAAAGACCAAAATTAATAAACACGTCAAATAGAAAACCTTTCTGTGTTCTCTAACTGGTGCACTAATTGAATCAAATGGAGACATCATAACTTTTGCATAATCCTCTCCATTTTAGTAATATTCCTTTGCGCGAACAAGGATGGACATTGGTTCAGTCTGGCCACTTCTTTGATTGAAAATAGTACCTTAACAACCTCAGCTAACACAAGCTGCTGTTAGCTGCAACAGGCTCTTGATGCTCACAGCCAACTGACGTCCCCCTCTAGCTCGTCCCATTATTGTAATCATTGTACGTAAGAATACGGCCAATCTAAAGTTGTGCATCTGTGCCTCAAAACTCGGCTTATGTGGCTGACAGATCAATCTTCCTCAAATTGTGTCGAAAAAAAAATCAAATTTTTAAATTACTCTTTAGGACGCACCCATACGTTCAGCATTTATTTTGGGGGGAAAAAGTGTGTCTTAGTTTTATGGTAATTACGGAAACAGTTTTCCTTTTCACATTTAAACCTTTTGTATCACATATTAAAGGGAGTTGACAACAGATGAACTACAAATGATTTTTTTAATCTAAATCTGGTGCAACTGGCTTGATATTTTATAAGAAGAAAATAAAGGAAAAGGCAAATGAGGCAATTTTTGATGTGGGAATGGCATTCACGAAAAGCTAAACCTGATCAGTCAGGCACTTTGCAGAGAACCTTAAAGGTTAGTGTGTAAGAGTTAGACAGTTTTTCATTACGGACAGCAGGAGGCGCTGCAGGTGCTGCATTTACCATTGTTAGCTATAACAAACACGGCCACCACCCACTATGTAAGATTATTTAGTGATAAGTAGACTCATGATTATATTCAAAACTGTCGGTCATTAAGTAAACATTCATTTGCAAGTTTTGGAAATTTAAAATCATTTAATTGATTCCTTTTTCATGAAAAACGGTCTAAATTTTACACACCGTCTCTTTAAAAGAGTCCAGGGTAGCAACTGGTCCCATGTGTAACATTGTCTGTTTTCATCATGGAGGATAACAATGATTTAGACACTCTGACACTCAGCACTGAACGCGACAAAGTGTGTCGTTTACGCTCTACCTGTGGCATTTTGTTGCGAGGTCAAGATGATCACTTTTGTGAAGTCACTTTTTGTCGCGCGAGAGGAGGGGAGTGAGCTTACTCTGCACTTAACAGTGGATCCGGAAAGGAGAGCACTGCTGAGAACTTTCACTTTTATGGGATGTAGCAGAGCCAATATTTTCTTCTACGGCACCTTTATTCTTCTTTTTTTTACACTGCGTGTCCCTCGCTTTGCGGCGTCTCGGGTCCCTCCATACCCGCCCATCGCGTCGCCCGACACGCCATCACGCCCCGTTACGTGAACTCCATTGACTACAACACAAAACTGTCCGCTTTTACGTCTTGATCGCGTTTGGTGTGAACGCAGCATTAGAATCACATTTGTTCAAAGTATTCATGGATTTCAAAATATATCATGTAAAGAATAATAATAATAAAAAACTCTCCTAATCCCTTCAATGATATTAAATGTTGCAGTGAAAACACGAATTCAGTTCCTTTGTCTGCCTTGAGATGGTACTAGTGTGTTGGTGACAAGTGCAGAAAGAGACCTTTTTAGGTCGTTTTCGTTGTACGTTATTATTTTACATTTCCAGTGATCATCGGCATCGGGAGCGATAATATTTATTTTTGGATTATCTTGAGCATGTAAATTTACTCACGTTTAGTTTGAGGTCATGCAAATTGCTTCCTGTGTGATGTCATGCAAAGTGCTGCCTGTGTGATGTCATTTAGCAACTATTAAAGTGCCAACAACATGCTAACGACGCTAGCATCACGCGCGACAGCCCACAGTTACAGATGTGTTTTTATGTGTGTATGTACAATATTATCCGTAGTCCGTAGCTAATGTCAGTTTTATGTTTGTTGGTTCTTCGTGTGAATTAGTGGTCTAAAGTGTGGATGAAGCAGGCAAAGATGAAAAGTGCAAGACCACCGAATACACCAGTGGAAACAACTCATGTCTCTCGTTTGTGGACAAGCCATTATAAAAATACAGTCGACCCCCGGCTTACGAGCACCCTGATTTACGAACAATTCGCCTTACGAGCGTGGATCAGGGAGATTTTAATCCTCCGCTTTCGAACAAACCTCTCGCCTTACGAGCATTCCGAATAATCCAGCCATTGAATTTGTTGTAATGTTCTCGCTTAACTGCGTCAACAAATTTAACAGTTGCGACATCGTGAACGCTATTGGTCTTACAACGTCACACTGACTGTCTCACTCACGGTGTCTAAATATAATTACCATTTAAGTGTAGTGTTTGTACAGCTAAAGAGAAAAACAGCCGACATGAAATTAAATGTGCCGATTGCAGGACAAAGAATTGTCATTGGTTTAAATGTGTGTTTTTTTTAAAATTAATTGTCAATACATTCCAACCGTTTAAAAAAAAAAGTGCGAATAATTATCAGCCAGTCAAGGAGACGCCAATATGCTATTGGTCGATTAAGGTCACCCGGTCTCACTCACGGAGATGCTATTGGCCGGCGTCACACGTCAATCACAGAAATGCCGATATGCTATTGGCCGAACGCCTTTATCTAGCTTGATGGGACAGGATGGAAGGAAGTAGAGAAAATGTGTGAAAAACGGAATGTTTTGAAGACTTTGCAAACTTTATCTGTTAGACATAGCTTCTAAAATTACTAGCAGCGGTAAAGGAAGAAATAAGAGGATGATGTTTTAGTATCTCCGTGATTTGCACCATGACTGAAAGAGTTACTGTAACACTGTAAGACCAATAGCCTATTTGCGTTGCCGTGTTGGCATTGAGCGTTAATCACTGCATCCTTTTACGGGTGGAATTTCAGTGCTGTTTAATGGTCGTTCTACATAACTGCATGTCATGTTAGACGGCAACCTCCCGACATGCTTTGGGACAGCGCCCTTGTTGCAATACTGTGAGTTGAAACCAACATTGAGCTAATGTTCGAATAAGCTATAAGTATGGTGCCTAGTCAATACAACACACACACCCTCCCCTCCGCCTCCACTCAGCTCAATTCACGTCGGGAAAAACAGCTGACATGAAATTAAGTGTGCCGATTGCAGGACAAAGAATCGTCACAGGTTTAAATGTGTTTTAATCAATTAGATGTCAATACATTCCAACCGTTTAAAAAAACGTGCCAATAAGTATCAGTCAGTATCAGTCAGACGCCAATATGCTATTGGTCGATTAAGGTCACCTGGTCTCACTCACGGAGATGCTATTGGCCGGCATCACACGTCAATCACAGAAGTGCCGATATGCTATTGGCCGAACGCCTTTATCTAGCTTGATGGCACAGCTGGTTGGGATGGAAGGAAGTAGAGAAAACCCTGACTGAAAAAGTTACTGTGACACTGTAAGACCAATAGCATGTCTGGTTTATAGTGTTGACTTCTGCTTATCTCAGCTCAAGTCACATCTTTCCAAAGGTAAAAGTCGTTATTCCTTTGTATTTGTTATTCAATGAAACTGTACAGTAGATTATGTGACTCAATATTAATATATGTATACAGCGTGATGTTCTTACCTAAGGCTTCTGCGCGCGTTGCACGCATTCACGAATTAACATGGGTTTGGATTGCCCGCTATACGAGCAATCCGAGATACGAGCGTAGCCGCTGAACGGATTAAGTTCGTAACCCGGGGGCCCACTGTATATCAAAAACTCTTAACAAATGGACATTGCGGGTTGTGATGACGTACTACATTACATTAGTACTACATTATTATTATACGCCAACAATGTCGCCTTTCAAATCCTGATTTTTTTTTTTTTTTTTTTGTAGCAAGAGGTGATCAGAAGTAGAGGTACCACTGTAGTAGGATTGCAAACACTGGTCATCACGTAAAAACATTAAAAGCTCAAAATGTCCCAGAAGACCTGATACAGATGGAAGGTAATGAAACAACAGATGCTAAGGTGTGGAAAACTAAAGCTAATTGCATATCAGTGTATATTTTTGCACAAGTGACTTTATTCATACACAGTAGGATTTTTTTCAGCAATGAGGGCAGGCATGCTGAGATACTATGTAAACAAATTACACTTGACTGCAGTATAGTATTCAACAATTTCATTGAATTGTGATTTTTCTGGCAAGTATTTCGATTTTGATACAATTAATGTTTTTTTGTTTTACAACTCCAAATTTCAGTGTATCATCACAATGTACAATCAAAACCTTTCAAAATATGACAGAAAATTACATCATACGTCAAAACATTGAAAGCTGTAAAAAAAAGGTCTTGTGAACAAGGCAGTCCTTTTTAACAGTTTTTAAAACACGTTAAAGACAAGAACTATTCTACTACTTTGCCAATTTTTTAAAAATTAATTGGCAAAAATATCCAATTATGTGGAATAGTGTACGTGAAAAAACGTTCTCATTTTAAAAAAAATCACACAAAGCTGCATTTGAAGGCCAAGCAAGGAAATGTAATCATCTAAGCAGTCTACCGTAAATTACCATATATGGTATGAATGTACGTATATAGCATAAAAATTAGCTGGGTAAATACTTTTCTGTGTTGATTCTCTGTATTTTGTTTTTTTACACTTGTTAGGCATACTTAGCCAATTCTTACTTCTGCAGCAGTTATGCTATTCGCTGGATAATATCATATCATATCATATCATATATATGAAAAAAGTTAAAATGCGAAAGCCATCCATAAACTAAAAATGAAGACAACACCTGCTAACAGACTGTCCATCCTGGCATCATTTGATTTTCCAACCCTGCTAAACCAAATTAACCAAACTACCAAACTGTTAGTATGTGATTCTTTCTCTGAGCTGTTGTTTGGTGCATATATATGCACAGCTAACAATCAGAACCTTTTGACACAATTCCTCCTCAAGCTGTAACTGGCAAGAATCCAGGGTTGTCGGCCTGGTCACAAGGCACGCTTGGGCCATACTCATGTACAAGGTGGGGTCTCTAGGGAAGAAAAAAAAAAGTTCATTTCATGTAACAACTTGTTTTGCAAACCCACACATGCTCATTATGATGCTGCGGCCAAGGATCTGTAAGTTCTATATTTATTGCACGTTTAGTTAAGCGTCTTTCAGATTTGCCACATTGTGAGCAGGCAGTGAACACCTCGCAAGTATTGAATGCACTCAAAAACTGTTTTTCTTTCTTATCCTTGCGACACGGTTCGATTTCATTTGACCATGAATAATACGAATTTGAGCAGCATTCGTAATTCACCAAATTTATAATTGTGTGTAAATGCCAAAAGACCGCAATTAATAACCAAGTCAAATGCAATACCTTTTCATCGTCTCTCACGGGTGCACTCTTAATTGAATCAGCTGGAGACATCATAACATTTACATGATCCCTTCCGTTTTAATATTATTCCTGGACTCGTACTTTAGGTATATCTGCTCGCTTGTTTTATTGAAAATAATGCCATAACAACCTCAGCTAACACAAGGCACTGTTAGTTGCAACAGGAGCTTGTTGCTAACAGCTAACTGACATCTTCCCTTCAAGCGCATCCCGTTACTGTAATCATTGGAAGAATACGGCCGAAAAATAATGCACATCTGTGTGTTAGAACTCATCATATGTGGATCAGATCAATCTTCTTGGTGTTGATTAAAAAAATAATAATTTTTGAGTTACCATTTATAGAACGTAACGTTTCTAGCCTTCATTTTTGGGGGAAACAAAAGTGTGTCTTTCATTTGGGGATTTTTGGTATTTCTGGTTTACATATATTTTCTATGTGTGTAATCTGTTTTGCAACCGACGAAGGAAATAAAAATTCCCAAATTACTCCTTGTAATTCTGTAACAGCCTTCTCTGACAGGCTCAGCTCAACGTGTGCACTGTACAGAATGTAGAAGTAGCGGCAGCATATTAAAAGCAAAACATTTGATAAATTTCTCTGCTCCATGCTTTCGAGTAATTTGAACCTTGCAAGATACTTGTCAACAGGAGTGCTTTATTATCTTTCCCAGTGAGACAGCATAGCGCTGTTTTACTCAATCTGTAAGATTAACAAAACTGCTTTCAGAAATGATTTCATTCTGAGCTGATGTTAATTTTGAACCACAAGGTTAAAAAGATAAATCATCAAAGAAGATAAGAGAGAAACAACCAATCATAGTACACGACTGCTGCTGTCATACCCCACCGGCTTTATCAAGTTGAAATGAGTATGCCAAATATTAAAATTACAATTACACCACGAGCTGACAATCATTCCCCTCATCACTGATCAAGAACTTACACCATTTTCTGATGTAATTAAAAATGCGGGTGTTATGGAAATATTAAAAATAGCACAAGTTAATTCTGTGGCTTTTGTTGAACTAGGCCGCAGGGGTGGGCAATTCTAGGCCTTGGGGGCCGGTGTCCTGCATGTTTTCCCGTTTTCTCTCTCAAACACACCTGATTCAAATGATTAGGATTAATTTCAAGCTCCAGCGGAGCTTGTTGATGAGCTAATGGTTTAAATCAGGTGTCAGGTGTGTTAGGGAGAGAAAACTGCAAAACATGCAGGACATCGGTTGCCCACCCCTGAACTAGGGGATACATTTAGGGCTTTTGAGGTTATCTCATTTTCAACAAACATTAAGAAGTTAGTTCTCAAAACAGATGTGCAATGTACTACCATCATATTTTCCTTACTTAATCATATTCCACAGTATCAATATAACTCATGCTTTTTGTTTTCCTCACATCAAATCAGAAAGAATATAAATGTACGTTATTAGAAAATAAAATAGTTAAAAAAAAAAAAAAGGTGGATACATCTTTATCAAGCTGTTAATGGACAACACCAGGCCAGTTCCACCTTTCACAAGACTGGTACTCCATTAAACACCCAAAGTCTGGTGCATACAATGAAAATAACAAAATGTGGACTGTACTTGACCATTTTTTTCCTTTTTTTTTTTTTTTTGTCAGATACTTCGGCATGATATGACTGTCCAGGTTAAAGAAAGAGAAAATATTCTGGAGACAAGCAATTGAATGAATGAATGTTTAATCCTTAGCAGGTGTATGTTTATTCATACACAATAATTTGTCAGTGCTTTATACTTGGGTGAACATATTTTGACTATCAGACTCCCCAACAATGATGAACTAGGACTTGAATTTCCTCATTTAAATACCCAAAAATGAAGCAAAACTTTCAACACATAATTGAAGTGTATACTATACTGAAGTGTATACTGTATCTCGCGTCCCCCGCGTGACTATAAATAGTATCATTTGTCTATAAAATTGTTATAAGTACACCTCTGCATAACACTGTATCCTTATTAATGTATAAGAGAATAAAAACATATGGACCAACTCACAACAGCTTTATTAACTGTAACAGAAAAGATTTAAAGTGCATCTGAAATTCAAAAATAAAATTAAATCCTTAATTAAACTATAAACATTTTTTGACTGACCATGTCAAACCATATGATACTGAAAAATAAAGTATAATAAAATTAAATAAAATCAATATATATATATATATATATATATATATATATATATATATATATATATATATATATATATTTATATATATATATATATATATATATATATATATATATATATATATATATATATATATATATATATATATATATTGATATAACAATGCATTCAAACTGATCACCAACATTAACTTAAGAGCACAATATTTAAAAAAAAAACTTTGACCTGCAAAACAAAAATATATAAAATAATTTGTGCTGATTATTTTAAATCAAAGATGATGTCTGGATTAAGGCTACAATGAGCATGTTTTGCAATCCACAGCTTTTCGAAGCGGGCTTTGAAGCAAGACACAGCAACTCTCAGCTCCTGCTCAATTTGTAGAGCAGAGCAGCAGAGAAGCCAGATTCACACCAGTAAGAAGTTGCAAATGGAAGAAGAATGTGCACAGCTCTTTGTCCTAAAAGTGGGTATTGCTTCTCCACATTCAGCCAGAATTCACTCAGTGTCTGGGATGTGAAACTTAGTCTCATTGTGGAGTCAGATGTGATGTCTATGAACTGCTCCTCCTCTGCAGAGTTGAAACCACTTGGAGCAGGTGCATTAAAAGGATCTCTCACCCAGTCATACTGTGAACTGTTTTCAAGGAAGTACTTTTTAAAGAATCCCATCAGTGATGAAATATGCTGCTTAAAATATGGAATCACTGAGGTGGCATCATAGTTGTGATAACAAATTCCTGTAGGTTCTCAAATGGCTCAGTAATTCCTTCATCAAGTTGCCTGTCCCACATTGCAAGCTTTCGTGTGAAAGAGCTGATCTTGTCTGTGACCCGAGGAGGTGTTGAACTTTCCCTTGAAGCTGTAGATTTAGTTCATTGAGCTTTCCAAATATGTCACTCAGGTAGGCCAGTTTCATCAGAAAGTTCTCATCACCAAACTTGCTTGCAACTTCATACTTGTGTTCCTGCTCCAAAAACATTCTTATCAACTCTCTGAGCTCAAAAACTCGGGACAACACTTTTCCTCGTGACAGCCACCTTGCCTCACTGTGAAACAGCACAGCTTGATGTTCAGCTCCCATCACCTCACAGATAGCAGAGAAGACTCTTTTAGTGGTCTGGTCTTCATTAAATTGACTACACCTACAATGTCAGTCATAACCTCACTTAATTCAGAGAAAAAGTGTCTTGATGGCAGTGCTTCTCTGTGTATAACACAAGGTGTCCACTAGCATTAGGTGAGGCCTTCTTGATTAGAGTCCTAAGTCCTTTTCTCATCCCTGCCATGGTCTGTGCACCATCACTGCAAACACCAATGCAGTTCTCCCACTTTAGCACATTCTCAGTCAGGAAGCAGTCGATTATTTTGAAGAGCTCTTCAGTTGTGGCTCTGTCTCTGACATATTTACAAAAAAGTAGATCCTCACACAGGGAATTTGTCATGTCAAAACGTACATTAGCAATAAACAGTCTTGGTTGCTGTCAGTTGCTTCATCAAATTGTAAGGCAAAACGTTTGTCTTTGAGTTTATCTACCAGCTGTTCTTTAAGATCGTCAGCAATGTCATTTATACGTCTAGCAACAGTGTCATTGGACAGAGGGATAGTTTTTATAGTTCCAGCACTTGCAGCATCCAGCATGACAGAGACCATGTCTAATGCTGCAGGCAGTGTCAGCTATGGTGTGGGTTTTTTTGCACAGTGCAATTTGGTACACCACCTTATATGATGCCAGCAGTCACAAATTGGGATGATTGTCGGCAATATTCGGCACATTTTCGCTAAAAGAACTCATGTGGCTTATCAGAGTGATTGGGGTGTAATGTATTTAAGTGACGCCTTAATTTATTGGGCTTCATGCTGTCCGCTGCCAACATTTTTAGACACAGTAAGCACACCGGTCTTTCCTCGTCTCCTACCGTAGTCACAGTGAAGCCAAGCGCTACATACACTTCTTCATATTTCCTTGTCTTAGCTTTTGGGAGATTTTCGTTTGTGTTTTTATCTCTTTCTCTCTCCGCCTGTCTTCTCATCCCTATTTTTTCATGGTGTCACTTGAGGGTCTGCTACACTTCGTGTCTACACTTCATACTCAAACTCTGTGCTGTGTGCAAAGCGCGCATGCTCAGTGCAAACAAAACTCCAACACCACCAAGCGAATGCTCCCTGCGTACACTCTGCCAATGAGAGCGCCACTGCCCCCTAATGTAGTGGAAGTGCAGTTGCACTTTATTCTAAGACAGTAAAAAAAAAAAATCAAAATAAAAAAGCATGTTCCCCGAGGCCTTGATGGCCCCCTGGGGGGGGGGGGGGGGGGGGGGCACTTTTTGAGAAGCACTGGTTTATGGGGAGGGCGGAAATGAGACAAGTGTGAAGCAAAATGCGTGTGTATGTCGACGCAAATGCAGTAATGTCATCTGCATAATTAATTATGCTGATGTTGTTTTGGGAGGCGACACAGTCATAGGTGAAGAGTGTTTTAAGCTCAGCACACAGCCCTGGGGTGTCCCTGTGCTTACAGTTCTGGTGCTGGATGTTCGGTTGTTGACTCTGACTAACTGGGGTCTGCGTGTTAATTGGGGTTTGCCTGTGAGGAAGCTCAGCACCAAGTTGCAGAGGCGGGGTGCCAGACCAAGGCACTTGATCAAGGTGCATTTTTATGACCTTCTGTGCGAACACTCTGAAACGGATGTATGCTATATCGAATTAGAGATTTATACAATCATTTAAATTTCATGATAATACATATTTCGTATTCAAATGAATGTTGTTCAAACGAATATGTGGAAAAAATTGGTCTGTTTTGTGTTATGCGGTTGTAAGTCGACCCCCCCTTATATGAGGGTTGAAAATGAAGAAAAAAGAAACTACTTGCACTCTGAGAAATACGGTGGCTGTTTATTTGATGTAATGGAAATTTTAGATACAATGATCAAAAACATTTGCCGTCAATATGTACTATAAGTCTGGCGCTGATGGGCTTCCTGAATATCTTAGTGAATTTCCTGTTTGTTAGACTTTTACTGCAGCCAGCTTTCATTTCCTCCTGACATATCTTTTTTTTCCTACTTTCAAATTTAGTGTGAAGAAAGCTTTATTGGCGATGCGATTAAGCCACTGATTCAGCCATTGGAGAAAACTCAATTTATTTGCTTCCAAGCAAGTCAAGTCTCTGCTGGTACTAATTCAACATTTCCTTTAGAATGAAACTTTAAACGACTTTCAACATGGTACAAATTATTAGTAAATATCAAGAACAGGAAAAAGAACATGGCCTCTGACATTCTCCAATTAGATTCATTGAATTGAAGAGATCATGGTCATATTGTCTCAGCATGATGAGAGATGGGCCCTATCCAATGTGGCAACATACAGTAGATGAGATTTTGTATAGCATCTCCCTCCATCAGCAATTCTCAGGCATACAGTATATTATGTGGTACCCTTTCTGATTGGGGTGCGTCACAGCGGAAGAGTGGTTAGCTCATCCGCCTCAAAGTTAAAGGGTCAGAGTTCAATTCCAGCTGGCGCGGGCCTTTCTGTGTGGAGTTTGCATGTTCTCCCCGAACACTAAGGCTTCCTCCCGCAGTCAAAAAACATGTATTGGACACTCTAAATCAGGGCTCACCAACATGGTGCTTGCGGGCTATCTGGTGCCCACGAGCACCAGAAATAAGTAGCCCACAGGCCTGTTGTGCAAATAGTTCACAAGTGATAGAACAGTGTGGTTTTGTAGGTTAGTTGCAATTATACATATATTACATGTACATAACATAGTTCACTTGATTTACATATTTACTACAGCTATTCCTTAATTATTGCGAGAATTCATTAACATGATCGGTGTCTTTCCATGAACTGGTGCCCTTCGTATTAGTACCAGAAGTAGCTCTCATTTTCAAAAAGGTTGGTGATCCCTGCTCTAAATTGTTCCTAGGTAGGATTGGATGTGTGAATGGTTGTTCATCCCTGTGTGCTCTGCAATTAGCTGGCAACCAGTCCAGGGAGTCCCCCGCCTAATGCCCGAAGACAGCTGGGATTGGCACTAGCAAGAATGCGACCCTAATGAGTATAAGTGGTAATAAAAAATGGATGGTTGATTGGATGTAAATAAACAACTTCTTGACCTCCCTTACTTCCGCGGTCACGTTTCTGACCGGTGATTGTGATTGTGATTGTGAGCTGTGCCAGTAAATGAACAACAGCTCATCTTGTGTGTCAATATTTTTATGGACTAGTATTTTGTTTGTCTCTGTATGAAAGATATACTTGTGTCATCAGTATGATAATATTACCACAATGGCACATCACGAGTAGTGCTCAAACCAGGATGGTACTACACTGATCAGTTTATTTAACAGTAGGAGTTGCAAGTGCAGACTGAAACATATTTGTTTATCAGATTCATCATGTAACATTCAAGTATATGCAGCTAAAAATTATGCCATGAAACAGCATCCCAGCAGTTCAATGTACACTTATCTGCAGATTCTAGTGGAATTTAACTTTTCCATACACAACAAGCCAGTGCTGGGCCCACTAACAACAATGTACTGTAGCTTGCATTGTCAATTAACCATCTAGTCCTGTGGAATCATGTGTGTTACTGTAGATTACAGTGATTAGTATGTATTGGAGGCCTTTGATGATCATTTTCATTTTTCTGGCACGTTTCTATTCTTCTTCTTCTTCGTCTTCTTCTTCTGATTATTATTATTATTATTATTATTATTATTATTATAATTAAATACCGATGGAACAGAAAATCCATGGGCCTGCAACCTAATCTATGGAAGTGGGAATTGTTTAACTAAATTGTCAAGTATCCTAGACTTATAAACAAGAAATATATGCTAGCAGACCCCCCGATCAAGGTTGAGGCTTTACTGGTGAATTTTTTATCTTTTATTGATGATCAATATTATTTTTCATTGCCATCATCGGCACTTTCACCATAATTACATACACCTGGATCACCCTCTCCGTAAAAGCTCAAAACAATGTTCAAACATGTACAAATATAAACTCAATACTTGTTCCGATTATAATCAAACACATGAAATGAAATTAAACAGGTAATAAGAACACATTTTTTGCCTCTTCGGAGGGACTTGCTTGCTACTGTTCAAACTCAAAGCTCCGTGCCAACGGACAAATCAAGCTACCTTTTATCTATACTGCAAAACTGGAAGTGCGAAGGAAAAATAAAAGTGTCCAATACAAACCAGCTTGTAATTGTTATGCAAACAAGTGGGATGCCTTCTTTTGCAATCGTCACAAATGTGACGATGGCGACAATCTTTTGCATTGTGGCCCACTTTTAAGGATCCATAGCAAAGTTTGTTTTGCTTAATGTACGTGCGCTTCTCTTCCAGGGGTTTAGTTGTGAAGATTGGGCAATTTGACAACTGGTGGCCTTCCTCTTTGCAAACCATGCAAGGTGCCTTTACACCTTTTCCCTTTGTCCTTACGTTATCGTTTTGTAACGTGGTTTGCAATGCAAATGCTTGAGTGGGTCTGTTTGATCTAAGGTTCTTTGTGTTCTCATTCTCACAGGGTGATCTGTATTGATGGAGAGTATTTAAAGATGTTGCACGGTTACATGCAATTTCTGCTTCGATAGCCACAAACTGTGCAAAATCAGTGACGAAAGGAAAGTCTTTGCCTTCAGGGAGCGTAATTGTGAGTTGACGATTCCAGCGAGATGACAACCACTCGGGAACGTTGTGCAACAGCTTTTGATTTTCTTCACAGTCACTTAATATTTCGAGGCCTTTTACATGTGGAGCAGCTTGGATACATGCATCTGAAAATTCAATCAAATCTGAAAATGTCCTTAATCCTTCCGCATCTTTTGAATTTATTTTAGGCCATTTTGCTAATTTATCTCTAAAGGCTCTTTGAATAATAAAGGGTTGTCCATAACCTTGGTCAAGCTTTTTCTCGCATCTCTGTATGCTTCTTCATCACTGTGATAAAATGTGCCCTCAAGACAGTTTTGTGCTGAGCCCGTGACGTATCAGCAGGAGAAATGCTTTTACTGTCAACAAGTGACATGAATGAGGTTTTCCATTCAACATAGGTGATTGGGTTTCCGCTGAAGACTGTTGGCATTGGCACGGCGATTCTGTTTATGGCTATGTGGTCTTGGATCGCTTTGGCCAACTGGGAGATGTCCGTAGAACTTGCTGGGATGGCAACTGTTGGCTCTGGATTAGACTCATTGAGATATGCAGCTTTAGAGATTTTGGTTTGCGACATGAATGAATGGGATATGCCACTAGATGGTGCTGGTGGTTTAAGTATTGGTTTACGGTCAACAGTGGACTCCATATTGATCTGCGTTTGCTGGTCAGATGGAAACATGTTTAGTTCTTTGTCATAAACTTCCAATTTAGCATGAGCAGCTTGTATTTCTCTTTCCGACTTTAAATGCTCAAGTTGCGAATTTTGTGCTTCCATCTCCCTTTTGTATTGTTCCTCGATATTTCTTAATTTCTCCCTTTGCTTAATTTCATCCTGCTTAATTTTATACTCTGCTTCCTTTGTTGCCACTTCTGCCGCTGCCCCTATCCTTTTGGCCGTGATACTGGAGAAGTTTTCAGGGTTACTTTAAAAGTGTCTAAAACTTTAAAAGTAGACTAAGACAAGCCCTGCTGCTGAACAGCAAAATAGTAACTCAGACCAGCCAAGATTGACTTTTCTCCACCTAGGCATAGGGAAAAAAGCTTGGCGTACATACTCATGCGTTGCCAATAGCATTTTTTCATCGCTCTAGCGTCCCTGCCTGCTTTTTATTCATTCAGCAAAGCATTGCACATTAACATAACAAAAAGAGCCAGTCGGGCGCCACCAACAGCTGGGCCAAGGTCCCAGCTCACACTAAACTGCGTCACACATAAGCACATAATGATAACAACATAATGCAGTATATGATTCTCTTCACATAACCCTCCTGATTATCATTATTAAAACACATCAAACGATGTCAAAAGCTATTGCTTGAGTGGGAGGAATACTACCCAAAAACCCAGTGGGAAAATGGTAGAAACCCTTCCCAAGCAAGAGCTGGTTACAAAAGAAAAAAAAAAAAAAAAGCAAAAGCTAAAGCTCTTTTTGGTCCAATACATGCACATCACAAACCATGGGACATCAACATCCTACGTCTAAAATCTTTTCCGTAGGTGCATCTTGAATGATTTACATAGATGTTGAATCATTGTCGGAGTCAGAGTTAGAGTCAACAGGTTGATATTCAGTCATGGCCACGGTCACTTGCGCTGCTAACCCCAACAGCATCCACGATTGTCTCTTTTGGATGGTTATAAGTTAAGTAGCATGTAATTGTGAGGCTGAATGCCTCAAGGTATGCCTTTGGGTGCCTCCGTTGAAATCAGTCAACGTGTATACTTTATGATTTAAATAATTGAGCAACTTGTGTGTTTGTACACAGTCACTGGAAAAAGAGCACCACTTATAGCAAATGCGAACCCGCTGCATTTGCTTTGTCAATCAATTTGTCTTTGTCAGGAATGCTCCAGGTCAGGCCAATCGCATCAAAAATAAACTGAAGTTTGTCTGGTGATTGGGACCAGTGGTTTGTCAGTGTTGCGTTTGGACCTATGGGTGGAGTTCTCAACAGGGAAATAAACATAACATTTATCACCGTTCCTGTGATGTCCGTCAGGAGCTGGGGGTTGCCCATGACGCTGGTGGGCAACCGCTGTGTGAGAGGTAGACGTTGTTGGTCGTCCGGACACAAGGGCGCCACCAAGCAGCATGCTGCTCTGAGAAGTGCTGGCGGACAGGTCATTCTCCTGAGAGGGGTGTGTTTACCAAAAAACCCTTTTTCCCACTGTGGTCTTTCTTTGGTGCACCTTCCATGCACTTGGGGGTGTTGATTCTCACTTCGAGTGACTGGCATCGCTAGGCCCGTCAACAGGGGGTCGAAGGATCTTGCACTGCGACTGGTGGATCCACCCGTCACGTCCTTCAACTTTCACCCCAGCTGGTGTTGCTGCGATCACCTGGAACGGGCCATCCAAGCGTTCACTGTCCCAACGAGGTCGTCGGCACCTTAAGGAACAACTTGCCTCCGAGTTGGACCCGGATATTCTGTGGGATAGAACACACTGGCCAGTCATTGTGCTTATACATCTTCCTTGTGCCAAACAGTGTTTTCATGTGCACTGAAATAGAACATCCACTAGGTGGCTGGTCAGGGGTTAAGTCTGGTTGTGCGTATTGTCCTCCATATTCTATTTCAAATGGTGATAACGTTTTTCCTTCAGCAGAACAATTCTCATTCCTGTGGCCCCAATAGGAATGCAATCTGGTCGCGGTCTCTTCATTGCTTGCATTGTTTTTATGAGTATGGCCTTGACTGTCCCATTTGTTCTTTCAACAAGCCCTTCTGATATTCAACAGTTCTCCAACTTTTGTTACAGCTTTTTTCACAAAATGTAATCCATCGTCATTGTTAATTACTCTTGGAATGCCAAATGTCTGTATGATTCGATCACATAATGCTTTGACAACTGTTTATGCATCACAATGCGCTGCTGGGAATAATTCAACCCACTTGAAGAACGCATCTAATATAATGAATCAATACTGCTTTCCTAATGCCTTATTTGATTCAATGTCATCCATATATATATCATATGAAATGGTTTCAGTGGTTCTGGAAATTTGCCTCTATGTGGTCACAAATAAACTTGCGCATTATTCCAAAAACAGATATCACAACATTTACAAAATAAAAAAATGGAGTATAATGTGAACCCATGTGCAACTGATCATACATATTCCCCCCGTTAACACACGGCAAAGCTCATGTGTCAACTGCTGCTCATTCAGATCAATACTTTAGTAACCATGGTTTTCCAACTGCCAATCTACTTATTCTTTCAACATCGTGTTTTGCTCCTTTATTGCTGATTTTTACCTTGATTTCAAGATGGTCTGTGTGTTTTGTTCATCACAAGGTGTGTCAATTCGGGTGTCAATGCAGCTGTCTTGTGTTTTGGCAACTTTGGGCACACCTATGACTGTTTCAATGGCTGCTTTGTTTGCCTAATCGGTTTCCTGCTGTAATTGGGTTGTTTATTTTCCTATTGTGGTTTTGAAGCCGCGGTTAGCCCAAAGTTGACAAAACATATGCCATACTGGCTGTCTGTCCATATTGTTAACATCTTTGCTTTCAAATATTTCACACGCTTTGATCAGTGCGGCCAATTCAGCTGCTTTCACTGAACATGTTGATTTTAATGTTCCTTGAAACTAAATTTTCATATATGTAGTAACTGCATATCCCACCCTGTTGCGGTCGTCTTCCCCTTTGCTCACTGAACCGTCAACAAAAACAACTTCTCCAGTCGGGAGAGGGGTTTCAGTCAGGTCAGGTCTTGGTTTTGTGGAAATTTGGACGTGGCTTCCACAGTCATATGGGATGCCGTCTACAGGCGTGGGCAAAAGTGTCGCAGGGTTTAATGCTCCACATCTAACAATTACAATGTGTCCCTGTGATCAAAGTAACGCAGTGCAATATAAATGTCATGCAGGCGATAAAAGTGTCATTTTTTTTGGTTTCCAGCTACAAAACAAATACATAGAGAACCTTCAACGTGAGGGGGTGAAACAACACAACCTCCGCTGAAGCCTCCACTGCCAATGCTGCGGCCAGCACCACCTGAACACCTTCAGGGGTTGGCCCAGCAACTGCATCCAATTCCTTCGAATAAAGTTCAACTGACCTCAGTTTCCCGCCATGCTTCTGCAATGAAACTGATGTCATGAATCCCTGTTTAGGTGCTCAAATGGTTTGCTGTAATCAGGTAGTGCCAATATGGATGAATGAATCAATTCCAATTTTCACACTTTCAAATGCATTATCAGTTTTTTTTTTTTTTTTTTTATAAATGATATCCGACAGTGGCCTAGTCAACGCAAAATAATTTTGGAATCCATGTGCTACAAAATTACACAGCCTCAAAATGACATAATTTGTCTTTTGGTCTGTGATTTTCGGGCCTTTGCAACGGCCTCCTTTCATCTATCACTAACAAATCTGCCATCCTTATCTCGTTAGTTCTGCCAACCTTCTTCCATTTGTTTTCATTTGCCCAAAATCTTTCTTGCCACAACTCCAAAATTCTTATGCATTCAATTTTGTCTTTCAACTCTCTCTTACTACATTCTTCTACCTTTTTTCTTCTACTCCACCCTCAGCTGAATCGTGAACTTATCTAATCTCTTAATGTTGGAGTTCACTCACGTCCACACTTTTATTTGTAGTATAATTCTATTTAGTCTTGCATTTTTTCAGCTGCTGTCAATATGTTCAGCCTGTTTATCCATTATCTACCATAATGCAATTTGTTTTTAGAAAACTCGCAAATTATACTATATCAAACAATTAACTAATCAACTGGTTCATCCTCCCTTTGCACAGTTGAATCTATTTGATTTTAAAATCTGATACTATTATGCTAATCTATCCAAACAATTATTACACTATAAGCCATCAATATTCTACGTTCTTAATTCATATCTTGTAAGGTGCCAGGCTTTCCTCCGCTTTTATGTACTTGTCTTTTGGGCAGGGCCAGTTTACAAAAATGATTCTTCTTCATCTTAACATGCAGGGTTTGCTACTTGGATCATGAAATACTCCCTATCACGTATCTATGCAGTTTTCGTTACAGGTGTGGATGGCAGAGAAGGGTCATATTCCTGTTTTCAGAAAGTGGAGGATAAATTCCAAAATAAGTAGCAGTTGCGGTAAAAAGGGAGGCAGAAGCCTCTGATTGCCACTCCTGCTCTCCACGCCCCTGCTTTGTCCCATTATCTGCAATCCTCCCAAGCAGCTTTGTTTGGTGTCTACTTGGCTGTTTTATTTTCTCTACAGGTCCTTTAATGGCTGCTGCTCTTTACTTATCCAATTTTTTTTCTTTAATCGATTTTGCTATTTGAAGTTTTTCTTCAGCTTTGTTCTAACAAATTCGGTGGTCTCTATCAATTTCCCAATTTCAAATATTTTCCACATTAAAGAACAACAACAACAAAGCCAACTTTAGCAATAACAACAATTCTCACAACTATGGCAACAACAATAACAACAATGCATGCAGCAAACTGTGTAAAAATTTTAACAGAGCAAGCTTCACAGGCTTACACTCACAATCTCTTCTCATTTTCATACCACAGTCTCCCAAGCTGGCTATCATACAACAACAGTCATGCCTACATCTTATTAAGCTATGAAAACACATCATTTACAATTAATTCAACATTCTCTGGCTATCCACCCTTGGCATAGCTTCACATATAACGCAACAACCTTGTGTACTTTATTTGTTTCAACCACTAATTATTTATTGCCAGTTAATCGAGCATTTGAACACATCCTAATTCATAATTTAATCTCACCTCATCCCATAATATATTTTCCTATTTTTCACTCATTTCACCTGTGTGCTGAGAATTCACCCTGTGAATGAACCAGTTTCTGTCCACAAACCTCAGGTTTGACACATCTAAAATTTGTCATTTTGACTTTTAACCATGCAGACTAGATAAAGCATGATCTAACAATGCATTTTGGCCCCATTTCAACCAATTTCATTGTTTATTTCTAACAATCTAACATACAAACATGTAAAACACCAATAGTTAACACACCAGCAAACATGCAGATCCACTTCACACAACATACAGTTCACAATGTTTATGCAGACTCTATTAATCTATTAAGCACGTACAAGACACATTTTTTGCGCACACCATTTCAAATGCCTTTACTCCCTTGGCTTCATGTCAACCCTCAGTACTCAGATGTGGAGCTGAGACCCAGTCCCTAAAAAGGGTCTTACTGCCTTTGCCATAGTCTTGCTTGGTAGTCAACTCTGCCTCTGAAAACCTCAGGTGTCTGGGTTTAAGAAAATGGTGGTACACTCAGGTACTAATTGTTGGTGTCTGTTTTCCACCGTTAATTTGGGTTCCTGTCTGGCTACATTAGTTGCTGGCAGAGCAGTGGCTGTAGTCAGATCATTATCTACTTTCTTTTTTTCTTTCTTTTTTGTCAGCCACTTTCCTCTCTCATTTCTGTCTGGCTCTATCAACTAAAGCCTTGCATTTAAACAACTGTTTATCATCACTGTTTTTACTCTTTTCTCTGTCCTTCAATGACAACTTTCTCAACACTTTCTCCAATCCGCCACTGTCATCTACATCCCCTGAAAAACCGTGTTGGTTTTTCCATTTTTCCCATATACTTAGTACTTTCTTTTTCTGCTAAACATACATTTTCTTTCAATTCATCTACACTGTAACAACATTCCCATTCCCATTCCGCCTCCTTGGGCCGAGTAGCGACCTCGGAGGACTTATTTTTGTTACTCATGATTAACTATGTTTCCTTTGTCACGTGAAAAATGCTACGTGCCTGGTGTCGTGTCGGATACCGAGCTTCTACCTCGAAAGGCGGATATCCCCAGGTGTTTATACTCACGACCCGTTTCACCAGTTTTAGATTTCCTGTCACTCAGGACATTCACTCCACATGTCCACACTCCACATAGAATGTCTCCACACTACCTCACAGAAATGATCAGTAACTGTGCACCAGATATTAAACTGTCTCATTTAGGTCCAACTGCTTGTTTAAAGTCTGATGGACTGTTCGTTTAAGGTCCAATGGACCGTTCAGACTCGTCAGACTGAATCCGTCAAGACGTTCGTTTAAGGTCCGATGGACCATTCGTTTAAGGTCTGATGGACCGCTCGTTTAAGGTCCGATGGACCGTTCGTTTAAGGTCCGATGGAACGTTCAGACTAAACTCGTCAGACTCGTCAGGCTGACCTTTACTGTTCGTTTAAGGTCCGATGGACAGGGCAGACTGACCTTTTTGTTCTTGCAATCTCTCTGCTGGTCGAGTCATTCTGGTTCGTTGGATGGTGTTTGCGTTCCTCCGGTGAGATGTGTCCAACGTCTGGCCTTGTGGAAAGGAGAGCTTCTAGAATCCAACAGATTCCAACGGTGCACCGATTGGTTTAGTCGTCGTTGATCGTCCACCAAAGAGAAGGCGTTTTAACCATCCCGGCTCAAAGGACCAAGTTATGTCAGGGTTAGCTTTAAAAATAGACTAAGACAAGCCCTGCTGCTAAACAGCAAAATAGTAACTCGGACCAGCCAAGATTGACTTTTCTCCTCCTGGGCAAAGGGAAAAAAGCTTGGCGTATATACTCGTTTGTTGCCAATAGCATTTTTTCATCGCTCAAGCGTCCCTGCCTGCTTTTTATTCATTCAGCAACGCATTGCACATTACAAGACATAACAAAAAGAGCCAGTCGGGCGCCACCAACAGCTGGGCCAAGGTCCCAGCTCACACTTTCCTGCGTCAACAGCTTTATCTAAGGACTGGGGCAAGATGAACTAAGACTGCATAGATGGATAGCAACGCACACTATTCTAGACAAGAAATAAGCACATAGTGATAACAACCTAATATATGATTCCCTTCACAGAAGTCTGATCGACTACTACTAATGTTTGATAACGAGGCGGTACCATAGCTGGAATGGGCGTATTCATTGGACAGGAGTTGTTGAAGTTGCTGCTTTTCTCTATTTGCATCAAACTCATCTATTTCTTTTATATGTTAATTTCTGATTTGCATAATGTCTTTTGTTACCGCTTCACATGCGTCCATTTTGCGTCTTGCTTCAGGACATGAAGTACTTTCTCTTATTTCACGATAGACTGTCATCATCACCTTTGTGATGTCATTCGCCATTGAACACAGCCTTTGCTCTGATAAGTCCGTCCTTAACTGTTGTCTAGATGTTCTGATAAGTTCTTTCCATCGCTCATAAATACTTAGCAACCGTTTATTCCTTTTAATCATCTCATCCCGTTGGTAGGCTAGCATATTTTCGTTAGCACACGAGGCCGTTCCGATCGCCTAGGATCGCCTTGAATGATGTATCCTGCTGTGTGCTCAGCTCACTTAACTAACATTCATCTGTTGATATGCTGTCAACAGTTCCTTTATCAAGCGACGCACTTGCGCCATCCATTTCTGTTTGTAGCTATAGCGTTTGCTCTTCGATGCCGTCCGTTTTCTGTGTAGTTGTTCGATCACCGTTCTTTCGCCATTGTAGCTCCACCGCATTAGCCGCCATTGCTGCTCACCCTTTAGCCGTTGTATCTCCACCTTTAGTCATTGTAGCACCACATCATTATTGAGCAGCTCGGCAGGAGCAGAGGTAAGCTCTTACTGTAGCAGACCCCCGATCAAGGTTGACGCTTTACTGGTGAATTTTCGATCTTTTATTGATGAGCGACATTATTTTTCATTGCCATCATGGTCACTTTCACCATAATTACATACAGCTGGATCACCGTCACCGTAAGAGCTGAAAACAATATACAAACATGTACAAATATAAACTCAAAACATTGTTCCGATTATAATCAAATACATGAAATTAAACAGGTAATAAAAACACACCTTTTGCTTCTTCGGAGGGACTTGCTTGCTACCATTCAAACTCAAAGCTATGTGCCAACGGATAAATCAAGCTACCTTTTATCTATACAGTAATCCGTCGTTTATCGCGGGGTTTGTGTTCCAAAAATAACACGCGCAAAGTGAAATCCGTGAAGTAGACAGCTTAGTTTTTTTTTTTTTATTTTACAATGCAATACTGAACTATAGAATAAAACCAAAAATCAAAACTAGTTTTAATGTCCCAAATTAGTAATTAGTAAATAATAAGTAAGTAATTAGTAATAATTAGTAAATATAGTAATACAAGGTTGGAAACATTGTCACTCGCGTATTTCACAGTCCCAACTGTGCTTCTTTGTCCTGACTCCGCACATTGTGATGGATAGTTGTTGGCGCTCTTCCTTTTTCCGAGCAAGAAGATTTTTATAAACGGATATGCTTGGACATCGAATTAAATTGAAGCCTCTTATATCATAACAATACACTTGAAATTTCAATTTAGTACAAAATAAATCTTGGTAAAAGTCAGATTTCCAAAGCTGCGCATTTCTTCGTTGCTGTCTGTGTGACTACATAGTGTGTGCGTTTGCTCTCGGCATGCCTATAAGTCACGTGATCGGCTCCCAGAGACAAAGCTCTCAATCAATGTGCTTACTAGCACTTCTGTAACTTGTGCGTGTATGCTGAGCTGAGTGCACACGGGTGGCTACAGGAGAGACACAGGAGAGACGAAAGCAAGCTTTTGGATCCTCTTGCCTTTTTGCAATAAATTGACAAGTGAAAAACCAAAACAGTAGGACGCATCCATGGCACTGCACGCACGATAAGAAAGCTCCGGACATTTTGGCCACTTTTTTAAGTTTTGCCCTCTTCTCTGCCAAGGTGTTGTCCTATTTTCGTCGGCCCGTTCAACTAAATGTCTACGGCACGCAAACAATTAACTTTGACTCCTTCCTCAACCAAACAAAAGAAGAAAATTAAACCAGCTAACAGCCTCGACACTATTGCTAATGCTAGCAGCATGGATGAATCCCTGGCCAGGCTTGAAAATGTGGTGAGATCTGAGATGGCCGCAATGAGAAATGACTTATAAAGTCATATGGATACTATGTGCGCGAAGGTCGACAAAATAGCTGGAGATCAGAAAGAGCATAAGTCCATCCTGAACAGCCATGCTAGCCGTTTGGACACAATTGAACAACAACTTGTTGAACTTCAGGACCGCAGCAGACGCAACAACATCCGCCTGCTTGGCCTCCCAGAAGGTATAGAAAAGAATGATATGGCGGGCTTTCTCAAGATATCACTTCTGATCTGGCTGCCTACACTACCGGACAGGGATTTTGAGATTGAGAGGGCACACCGCACTTACGGGAGTGCTTCAAACAATAATAGGAGATCACGACTTGTCATCTTTAAACTTCTCCGCTACAACGATAGAGATCTCATACTACGTGAAGCCAGGAAACACGGTCCTATTCATCTGGATGACGGAACGACACTTAGCCTTCTTCCTCTTCCTACTCCTCTACGACGGCCAAAAAGCGGAGCTCCTTCACTGCGGTGAGGAGAGAGCTGAGGGAGAAAGGGATTCAGACCTTTCTTCAATACCCTGCAACCCTGAAAGTTACCTGGAACGGAGAGACTTAAGTTTTTGAAAACACCGGAGGATGCCCATGCTTTCATCCAATCTACTTGATTATGAAACCACCTCTTCAGGTAATAACAGGGACTGGCTGTTTGTCCATCTGGCTTGCTTATCTGCTAAATGACTGTCTGATAGTGAATATACACGGAGATTAAAATCTACTTAAGGTCCGGTTTGAAATAACAGGTTATAATTTAATGTGAAATTTCTCCCTCACTTTACAAACGATGCACATCTTACAATGTTTATGTGTTAAGTTACTGTTATTTGTTGAGGGTATTTTCTTTTTCATTTTCATTTATGTATTCTGAAATGGGGTTTCATTTATTTTCTGGGTACTTTAATTTGTATTTATTTTATTTGGGCATATGTCGGAGCTCTAAGAGTGTGCATACCAGTGATGATGTCACGGATTAATAAGGACTGTGACAGACCAGGGCCTGTTCGGTGCCCTGGCTGCACAAGGGGTATTCTTACATGTTCTAGTTACTGTAAGAGTGGAGGGAGGGGGGGTGGGGGGCGGGAGGGTTTGTTCAGGACGGGTTTCCACATGGGAAGGTATAGTTGCAGCATGGACAAATGGGCCAACTCAGTTTCTGTTTTGAATGTGTTTGACTCAGGGAAAACTTGCTACAGATCTTTCAGTCTATTCTTACCATACCTCAATAATGGCAGTAGGTAAATATAACGTGATGTCGTTTAATGTTAGGGGGCTGAACTCTCTTAATAATTTTGGTGCCTTATCTGGTTTCAAAATAAATCTCACAAAATCTGCCTTGATGCTATTAAATGAAGATAGGGGTCAATTGGTCCTACCATCTGCTATAACTTTAACTAAAGAGGTCAAATACTTAGGTGTTCTGATTCGACTCTCTATTCCAACCATAGCCAGCTTGAATTACACTTCTGTGCTTGGGAAGGTGGAGGAGGACGTTAAAAGATGGACAACTCTACCTGAATCTGTGCCCTCCGGTATTGCTGTAATCAAAATGAATATATTGCCCCGCATCAATTTCATTTCCTCTATGTAGCCGTTGTCCCCACCAATTGGTTACTGGTCTAAACTTGATACACTACTTACAAGATACATATGGAATGGTAGACGCCCCCGCATTAAACGAACCACGCTTCAACGTAACAAACTAGATGGTGGCTTGGCACTTCCTCACTTTGAATTTTATCATTGGTCATTTTGTATTAACTAAAGTTGTGTATATAAGTACTCTGCTATGTTATACTGTAACCTTTATCTAAAAACAATAAAAAATGAGTACGAAAAAAAAAAACAGTAAAGCGTCAATATTTTATTTCTAGACAACAGTAAAGCCCCTGAGCCAATCAGGATTCAGAGCACAACGCACTGTAAAAAATATCCACACTGTAAAAAATCTGTGAAGCAGCGAACCTGTGAAAGATGAACTGTGGTACATCGAGGGGTTACTGTACTGCAAAACCGGAAGTGCGAAGGAAAAATAAAAGTGTTCGATACAAACCGGAAGATGCCTTTCAGGCATCAAATTCTTGATGTTTTTTTTACATATGCCATAAGTTTTTTTGTTTGTTTTTTTTTCGTGCCCGGGGGGGGGGGGGGGGGGGGGGGGGGTGAAAGGGTTAAGAGCATGAACGTTTGCATCCTTTTTTGTTTCTTGCTGCTAAATCCTTTGGAACAATCAAGAAGTTATGAGAATTTTTCCATATTGTGGAGCATTTAAATTCTTTTGTATATGTGTCTAAGTGTGAGTGAGCATCAAGGAGGTTCCAAAGACCAGAGAAACTCAAGGAACCATTTATCAGTCCTTCAAAAATGTCCTTTGTAAAGGACATTTGCTTTTGCTCTACTTTTCATACACTTGGCACTGCTCACCTGTGGCAGAAAGGCTTTATGTCTTTCTCTAAATCTGACACACACAGATTTGAAATGTGCTTATTTGTGTAAGGACTTGAAATAAAGTAAAAGCCCAAGTTTCTAATGATGTATGTTTATGATTTTCTAGGCCATGTGATTACATCATCTTGACTATAACAATTGCTTTATGTAACCAAAAATTTACAATTAACTTACCATGATCATTTTATTGAATAGTGCAAAAATAGTTTGAAGTGTTCAGGTTACAGGTTGATGTTGTGTTTATGGGGGTGACATTCACAAATGAGTGTCCCAAACCTCTTTTCAAGTTGATGTCGTCACCAGTTGTTTCATTTGGTGCAGACCTTGTATTGGTGGCTCCCGACAAATCCCCCAGATAATCCTGGTTGATGATGCATGCAGGTCACAAAATCTATTTTTGGCGGAGGACACATACATTCTACGGAAGAATTTCACAGCCCCTAGCAGTACACCAGTTGCACCCTGCTGTTCCCCCTCCCCCAGCCACTCTACTTTTAGCCCAGGCTCCAGTGAGGTGAATGCGGGTGGGTGCAGGCTCCAGCTGGCTGTGTGGGTGGGTGTGCACCCTCCCTCTGTCACTGTCGGTCCAAACCCCAGTCACTTTCTCCCTCTGAAGTTAGCCATTCAGTCCTTCAGCTTGCCAAGCAGTTCGTGGACAAAGCGGAGACCTCAGTAGTCTGAACAATATTTGCAACAGCAGAATTTTCTTGTAGGCGGAGGTGCTGGATTCACCCATTGTTGTTGTCAAGATGACTCGTGACTCGTAAGTTTGTGGTTGCTCACTTAGAGTTATTATTGGATATTAGGATAAAATGGTAGTCTAGGCCACGATGTCAAATTAAAGATACGGCATTTCTCTATAAATGAAATGAGATAAAAATGTGTTAAAAAGATGAAGAGTATTTTCATTGATTTTTAGTGAATATTTTAATTTTCATTTTAATTTTTAATTTATTAAATGCATAGTATGGCCATATAAAGTGTTTTTTTTTCACAATAACCTTACCTGTAGTAGTTAGGGTATTAACAATATGGCCCACTACAGCAAAAATAAAAAGTAATTTCATTTATTTTTAGTGAATATTTTCTGTAATTAAATACATAGTATGGCCATATAAAGTGTTTTTTTTTCACAATAACCTCTCCTGTGTGAGTTGTTAAACTGTGTACGTTTTCAGATTTTGTGTTAGTACCTTCTTCGTCGTTTCCATTATCTCATGCCCTACCCTGAGAAAACAACGCATTATCTCATACCCTACGCCGAGAAAACAACTCAGTCCGGCAAATGAATACACTCCTGAATAAGTGAAGCCGTTTACGCAGTGGTTCACTCAGTCGTCAACAGCTGTAACAAAAATATCAATCTTAATATTAATTAATTAAAAAAAAAAGTTCTTATTGGTAACTCTTTTGATTTGATGCTTATGCATATGACTTGTACAGATACTGTACATTTGTTTAAATCCAACAAATATTAGTTCACTTTGACCAAACTATTTCATTGATAGATATACAAAACGGGTACCAGAAAATTGGTCATGTTTGTGCCATGGCATTGTCAGTAGTTAAAAGCCTGATCTACACTTTCTGCATGTGTCATGTTTTTTTTAAGTTCACGTCACAGATAGTCAATTCAAAAGGGAATAACTGCTCACTAACTCAAAACCAAATTAGACGTTCTGCCATCTTCAGCAAAGCTGACATTTCAACACACTGGCTATTATTAGAGTAGATGAAAACAAATGTCATTTATTCAAAATTTTACAGAATATTAACAAAACATGTCTTTATTTTTTACAAAACAAAGGTGTGAACATGACAAGAAAAATACTGGAGCAAATGCCAAATGAAAGTATCAAGGTCCTTGATAAACATATCGACCAACAATGCTTTTCACACATATCAATGTTTAACATTTCAAAAGTATAAAAAGATAAAAACTGGCAAAGATTTACATTGAAATTCTATCTAAACTTATGACATTACTTATGTACAGTAGATGCTAAAAGATTTCATGCTTTAAATCAGAATCACCATAGTCTGAGCGAAAGCCAACTTTTGTTGTTTGTTATTCTTTCATATTATTCTTACGCTAGTTTTTAAAGCTGTTTGAGTTTGGGAATGTGAAATTGGAACTTTTTTTTTCTTTACATTTGTATTGTAAAGGTAAGGTGGGGTTTATTAGGTTCCAACTGTAATGTGGTATATTTATTTTGTTACATTTTCTTAAACAGTTTTTGAAATATATTATTATTATTAATCTTATTACAATAATATCGCTGCAATTGGCAGACATTCCCAGCAGACCCTCATGGTGCGTTTGGGTCTGTAGGGTCTGAGGGCTTCCTCCCCCACCATCGAAGCTAACACACCACCGGGTGGTGATCTGTTGACAGATATGTCCCTCCCTTCACCTCAATGTCCAAAACATGCGGCTCCAGTTCAATGACATAACCACAACGTTCATCGGACTGTGTCATAGGGTGTCCTGAGTGTCCTGGTGCCAAGTGCACATATGGACACCCTTATATTTTGAAGATGGTGTTTTTTATGCCTGATTTGGCTGGCAACCAGTTCAGAGAGCCCCCCGTCTACTGCCCATAGATAGCTGGGATAGGCAACAGCAAGCCGAAGAGCTTATAAATATGGATAATTACAAATACTGTTTTAAAAGTAGGAAGTCACCTCTGTAAAAATGTCAAATTAAAAGTAAAATTTGCTCTGATTGCTGTCTTCTGTGCAAAAAAGAAAGTAAAACGCTTTCCAAAATCACATTTTTTAAATTAAAGATTTTGTATCTGTTAAGGCAATTTTTAGAAAAGCCCTGAGCTGTTCTGTGCCAAAATATGATTGGGCCAGCAGTTTCTTTTTACTTCCACTGTAGAGCAGCTTCCCAAGCAAGCAAGTAAGCATAGCAACCAGTAAAAGCGAGTAAGATTTGCTGTATCTTCAATAAACATTTGGCAATATATATATATATATATATATATATATATATATATATATATATATATATATATATATATATATATATATATATTATATTTGAGTTATTGATTTTGGATGAATGGTATCATTATCACAGTAGCACTGGTTGTTATCCTGTTGTATGACGATGGTAGCCAGTCGCGTTCAATTATGAAATAAAAGCACTGAATTACATTGGAGCCGGAATTTGTAGATTTCAAAGGCTTTACATATTATATTACTTAGCTGGAAGTGCTCTGAATTCTTTGTGTTGGCAGTGCATGTTTAACATCATGTTTGAGCATTCTTTGTTCCATTGCCATCAAACACGATAAACTGTGACTGGCTCGGTCTTCCCAACTTAACATATTTATCTCTCTGTGAGGGAAAGAGAGGGAGCTGAGATAGGTGGGTGGCTGGTGTGTTACAAATAGCACATACAGTCAAGCTGATAAGCCACAAGCAAAGATAGGAAAGGGAGGAAGGGACGGGGCCAAGAACAGATGAGAGACTGAGAACAAGTGGGATGCAAGCGATGTGAGTTGGCTTCAACAGAGGAGCAACACAGCCACTCCCCACTGCCGCTGAACCTTCCGGAGCTGAGCTGAGCTGGGCTATATGATTCTTCCGCGGGGTGTGATTCACAAAAACAGCTTTCCTACTGCCGAGCCCCGAGTGCTCAAGAGCCTGTTGCCTGGATACCTGACTGGTGTTGCGGCTGCAGAAAGAAAGCTAGGACTGATTCAACTGTGTATGTTTGTTGGCATGTGCTGCGGCCATGGGAAAAGTGCTGCTGACTCTTTCGATGGCTCGCTGGCATTCTCACTTTCTGGCTGACTGGCTGACATGGCACGTATGAATAAGTAAGGAATCCCCTTCATACCTTTTGTGAGAGGGGTAGACTGGAACCAAATATGGCGAAGAGGACAACAGTTTGGTAGAGCGAAGGAAATTGTCGAATCACCTGGGATACTAACCACAACTATACCAAAATAGGGGAGGTCTATCTATGACAGGGAGACAATTGAAAGCCAGGGAAAGGTTTGTAGACTATTAGAGACGGAAGCTGGTGAGGACTGGTGGGGCATTAGAAAAGCAAGAAGTGGAAGGCAGCGATGAACAAACCTGTGTGTGGAGTCATGCAGATCCAGTCTTCTGGTCCACATTGCAAATCCTCCATTTTCGTCCTCAATGAAAGATGTGTGCTGGCATCCAAAATGGAAATTCATCGGTAGGTAGCTGTTGTCAAAGATGACTCATTGTTGTTTTGTTATCCATTCATGTTGCTATTCTGTTGCTCAATTTAGTAGTTGAAGAGAGAGACTTTCTTCAAGCCTTCACAATATGATTGAAACGAACATATTTGGCTATAAAGTGTCCGGTTTCATTTTTTTGCCATTCACTCTTCTCTCTACATTTGTTCTAGTTTGAAGGGCTCAGGTTGTTAGTCTCACTGTAAGTTTGACAGAATAACACAAGGTGGCTGCATATTCTTGAATGCGTATCTGAGACACCTCAAACCTGTAATGAAACTATAGTCTAGCATTTATCATCATTCTGTGACAGTGTCATTTTACAAGAACAATTAAAAATCATTTTTCATCCACATGCTGTATTTCATAAAACCATTCCCAAATGAGTCTTGTATAGCTTAACTCTATTTTTGCACTGCCGCCGTTGTTTGTTACACATGCTCGTTTAATAAATTCCAATGGATTTGATGGCGTGATTACAGTGATCCCTCGCTATATCGCGGTTCATCTTTAACTGCTTCCCTGCGTCACAGATTTTTTATAGTGTGGATATTTTTTACAGTGCATTGTGCTCTGAATTGGCTAAGGGGCTTTACTGTTGTCTAGAAATAAAATATTGACGCTGTACTGTATTGGTTTTTCACTTGTCAATATATTACAAAAGGCAAGAGGATCCAAAAGCTTGCTTTCGTCTCTCCTGTGTCACTCCTGTAACCGCCCGTGTGCACACAGCTCAGCACACACGCACATGAACGTGCTAGTAAGCACATTGATTGGCACCTTGGTCTCTGGGAGCCTATCACGTGACTCGTAAGGGTGCCGAGAGCAGACACACACATCTGTGTGCCTACATAGAGAGCAACGGAGAATGCACAGCTCGGGAAATCTGACTTTTACCTAGATTTCTTTTGTAATGAATTGAAATTTCAAGTGTATTGATATAAGAGGCTTCACTTAAATTTGATGTCCGGGCATATTCGTTTATAAAAATCTTCTTGCTCAGAAAAAGCAAGGGTGCCGACAACTACTTATAACTATATTCTTCTCTTGGAGAAAGACTCCTGCGCCTTCAGTAGAAACAGTCACTAAAACGGAGCGGAGTCAGGATGAAGAGGCACAGCTGGGACTGTGAAATACGCGAGTGACAATGTTTCCAACCTTGTATTACAATATTAAAATTGTTTTAAACAAATTTTGGGCTTTAAAACAGGTTTTGATTGTTGGTTTTATTCTATAGTTCAGTATTGCATTGTAAAAAAATAAAAAAACATAAAGCTGACTACTTCACGGATTTCACTTTGCATGTGTTATTTTTGGAACGTTACCCCTGCCATAAACGAAGTATCACTGTCCAAGAACAATGGAGACTGACTTCATGACGAGCAATTGCAATTCATTGTTTCTCCATGAATCGATGGTAAGCAAGGGAAACTGTTGTTGCCGTTAGACATCTTCCTTAAAAAAGCAGTGACATCAAAATCAGTAAAATCAAAATCTGTATAATTAATGGTTTAACTCTTTAAGTACGAAGCACTGTCTGAAAAGGCAACCCCGAGTGCCAGACTGTTTTAAGCATTTTTCAGCCGACAGAATAGTGTATTGTATGACTATGTAGACATTGGTGGTACCATATGAATGATTGGATTCCATTCTTGACTTAGAAAAAGAAAGTAAGATTCTTCAGTATATATATATATATATATATATATATATATATATATATATATATATATATATATATATATATATATATATATAATATATATATATATATATATATAATATATATATATATATATATATATATATATAATATATATATATATATATATATATAATATATATATATATATATATATATATATATATATATCGCTTTGCTACATCAATGAAATCACGCATGTCATGGTAACGCCGACGGTGTCAGTCACGGAGATGCCGATATGCTATTGGTCGACTAAGTTCACAGTCCCGGTCTCACTCAAGGAGATGCAGATATGCTGTTGGCCGGCGTCATGTCAATCACAGAAATGCCGATATGCTATTGGCCGAACGCCTTCATCTAGCTTGATGGCACAGCTGGTCGGGATGGAAGGAAGGAGAGAAAAGGAGTGAAAAACGGAAGGAATGTTTTGGATACTTTGCAAACTTTATCTGTTAGACATGGCTTCTAAAATTGCTTCTAAAATCACAGAAATGCCAATATGCTATTGGCCAAATGCCTTTATCTAGCTTGATGGCACAGCTGGTCGGGATGGAAGGAAGGAGAGAAAATGAGTGAAAAAAGGAAGGAAGGAAGCAAGGAATGTTGTGAAGACTTTGCAAACTTTATCTGTGAGACATGGCTTCTAAAATTTCTAGTGGCAGTAAAGGAAGAAGTAAGAGGATGATGACAATAGAAACGAAGCAGGAGATAATAAAAAAAAATACGAAGGAGGTGCACGCATAGTTAACCTTGCTCGTGAGTATGGCCGTAACCGCTCGGCAATCTTCTAAGGGCAAGACTTCCCTTGCCGGGGGACGGACCTCGGTCAACAACAAAATGGAGAGGCTTCTTCTATTATGGATTAAAGAGAAGGAAATCGCCAGTTATATGTTCTCGTTGAAGAAAATAAATAAATAAATTCTGTGGGTTGGTCTCCTCTCCCCTCCGCCACCACCCAGCTCAAGTCACGTCGCCCCAAAGGTAAATATCATTTTTCCTTTGTATATTTATGTTATTTATTTTAACTGTACAGTAGATTATGTTACTCATTTTTAATATGTGTATAAAGTCATGATGTTTTTACCTAAGGTTTTTGCACGCGTTGCACGCATTCACTAATTAACATAAGTTTGGATTGCCCGTCATACGAGCAGTTCGAGTTACGAGCGTAGCCGCTGAACGGATTAAGTTTGTAACACGGGGGCCCACTGTATATATATATCAGTGGCAGTCCATGACTTTTCATATGTACTCCTTTTGTACGTTCTTTTGTAAAAGCTCCGTAGCGCATTGAGGAGCTCTCTTTACGTTCGAACTGAGATGTACAATACTGCATATCCACTCGGGTATCCCTATAAGTTTTTAAAACCACCGTAGCGCGTGTGTCCAGCTGTGCTGTGGTGTCTCGTTGCCGCCCTGCTTAAACATATGAAGTTAGCAAATCCAGTGTAGCTCCAAACACAAAATCGATCCTTTGCAAACAAAAGGCATTCCCAGCAGATCTATTTGCCAGGGTTAGCTCACGCCCCTGGTAGCCCAGTCAGAAATATGGCCAAGTCGGGACAGGTTAGCTGATAGCGACGCTCCGCCTCTAAAACAATCAGGAAAAGCCAACACCCCCAAGCTTGGTTGTGAATGAATATAAAATGAAATTGACTTTCATTATACTTACTATGATTATTATAGCTTATTTTAGTTAGGTTATGTTAGGCCAGCAGAGAGGGCCTTGCTGGCCCTGACGGCTCACCACTGAGAAAAATATGAAGCCTACTTAGAACCAAGCACATAATACAACCAACAAGTAACAACACCTACAACAACCCTAAAGTTTTAGTTTTTTTTTTTTTTGCAAAAAAAAAAAAAAACACTACAAAGGTACCAGAATCACTGTACCAATCAAGTGAGTATGGCAGTCAAAATGTCATCTTTGGTCATTTCACACCCCATTTGTTCCAAATTTTGGCAATCACTCTCATAGTGGTGCTGACGAGAGGCTGCTGAAAGAACCAGAATCACTCAAAGTCAACATGGAGAGATCGGATTTTTCAAAATGGGTTTCAATTGACAGCTAGTATAGTATTAGGGGCTGAGAAACGCAGAGAATTTTAGCATGAAGCATGTGGAAAACATTGTCATCTAAAGGCTCTTCAGGTGGGATTGAAATCTGATATCTCCGTTGCGCGCCAGCAAAACCAAATTCAGTGTTGCCATCACGTCCTACTGATAAAGCGAAAGAAGACACGTGGAATCTCGCCAGTACAAGTTATGCAGCACTTGTTACATGTGGCTTTCCTTGCAGTCGGCTGATATTCTCCCATATAAATAAATGGACTCTGCAGCATTAAATAACACTAGTAGATTCAAACGTGGTAAATATGTTCCCAAGTGAAGAACACTTCACCGAACTGAAGTGAATGAGTCTATTGCAGTAAATGGGAATAAATCCTGTTTTTGAATGTACACCGATTTTTATCTTTATTATAGCCCACATCCTTTTTCCTTACCATCCTGTGTGTTTCTTGATTGACTGTATGCAGAAGCTCTAAAGAGGAAAGTGTAGACTTGAATAGACCCTTTCACTTGAATGGATCTGGCAAGGTGCAAGCCATTTGCGAATGTTTATACCATAAGCTTTTTTTATAATTGTAATTCTGGTTAGGTTTTATTGTAAAAATATAATCATATTTTTATTGTATGTACTCTAATTCCATGACGCTTCCATACTTGGAAGCGGCAAGCTGTATTTCACTCGATTGGCATGATCGGAATTGGATACTGTTTGGCATTTTATGCAAAATCTGTGATCCGCTCAATGCCATAAACTCTGACTTTTTTGCATGTACTCATCCTGATTTATTGACTTGTGATTGATTTATTGAGATTTGTGATTGTTTATTCGTCATTTTAAACTCACTGAATGACAATCATGATTGGCCCCAAAATCCTGATCGTGTAAAGTCTAATTCAGGGAGTACCGTATCCTACCTCTTGTTGAAAGACACCTGCGATTGACTGGGCTCGGTTGCAGATATAGCAATAGACGTATGCTTTGGATGAATAATTTGAAATATTGAAAGGAAACGTGCAGTATATTTACCATGTGCATATTTACCATAGCTTCAAGGATAGAAGGGGTCTCTGATGAATGATGAGGCCAAAGCATGGAGGAATTTGTAGGGACTGTAACAAGTTTAAAGACTATGTAGACCCTACTTGTGATTCAACTGAATCAATGTTGGTGATGTGCTACCAAAGGTTTGAGCAGGAAGCTTATTTGTGGCCAGACTGCAGTCTGTCTGAAACTCTACAATTGTCAGGATGAGAAATTGTTGACATGAATGAGGGTCTTGGCTTCTGTCGGTTGGTGAAGGGCAGAGTCTGGAAATTCTTTAGAGCTGGTAAAAGGCTGACTTGGTGATGGATTTGATGTGAAAAATTACGTATAACTACATATACTCAAAATTGTATGTTTTTTAACATTGACACAAGGAAAAAGCAATATTGAAAAAAAAAACACTTTCAACAGCTTTTAAGTACTTTTTTTTTTTACAGTATTTATACAGGTTAAAGGTTAGCCCCCCCCCCCCCCCCCCCCCCCCTCCCCCCAGCATCGGCCCACGCCCCACGAATTGAGAACGTATGGAAAAGTATTGAAAACATATGAGCAATTTCCAGGTATCAAAATTAATGGAAAATAAAAAATAAAGTATGGCAAAATATTTGTTTCCAGACTGTTTTAAAAGATCTTTCAAAATGAAAAAAAAATGTTTTAAAAAAGTTGTTCCCACATTAATTCAGTCACTCCTGATTGGGATTTATGCTGGGTCAAGGACAGTTTGTGTGAGAGCAAAAATCTGAAAAAAATCCTCCTCACCTCACCTAATTCTCAGGCAGTCTGTGTGCATGCATGAAGCATATCACTGGTTCTTAAATTGATACTTGAGGCATTGGTTTCATTTATTTTACTTTAGTGAAGGAGCCTGTTCCAGATCCTTTTATTGTCTAATTTATGATATATTTAATTTGTTGTAGTGCTTTATAATGTATAGTTTTTAATTTATTTTATAATTGTTTCACAGTTTTTATGTCACATTCCTCTGACCCTCAAGTGACCTACTGTCATATGAAGTGAGTAAATGTATGAATTTAAACTCAAATACTGCTGAAAATGCTTCAATGAAACGTCACAGGAATCCTCAGCTCCTTGCCCTGTTTAAGTGTTTCTATTTGGATCATTATGCATTCCAAGAAAGCTGCCATGCACAGGTGACTGTTCAGGTCCATGAGCCTCTTATTGTTTTTAACTGTTAGTTTTATACTGAAGCATAGGAACAAAAAAGGTTGACAGTTTGCTGCTCATATGCAGGTGTGTATGTGATGCTATGAATTTGTCCTGTAATTTACAGAAATTGTGTGTTCATATTCAGTGTCAAGAGGTGTTTGTTCTGATGTAAAACAAAGATGTTGGTCTATATAGGTGGTTAGAAATGCTGGCATGCTACATAGGAATAGGTATTTTTTTTCTTTTTTTTAAACAATAAAATACACACGTTTAATGTTTAGATCAGGAGTAGGGAACTCATGTTTCTTGAGAACTGTATCCTGCCTGTTTTTTATGTCTCGTTCTTCCATCACAGCTGATTTAAATGATCAGATCATCAGCAAGCTCTGTGCAAGCTTGTTAATCTTCCCAAATATTTGAATTAGGTATGTTGAAAGTAAAAGGGATAAACAAAAAAACTAAGGACGGGTAGAGGGATGCAACACTCAAGGAACCGGAGTCTCCTACCCCTTGTTTAGACAATTTGAGGCGGCATTTCTCAGTGGCAGTGTAGTTCTCTCCAAACCAAGAGGCTGTGGGTTCAATACCTGGCCATTGTGACCGTGCAAAACACTGAACCCACAGATGCTCCTGATACTGCATCATCTGTATACACATGAGTCGTCAGTGTAAAGTGCTTTTTGTAGCTAAAGTAGCAAAGTATGTACAGTATAAGTGAACTGTTAGCATTTTCAAATGAAGTTACTCAATCTAGAATAATTATGGTACATGTTTTACTATGATACACTGATATATTTACTCAGAAGATATATATTTACACACATTTTTACAAATTTGTTTGTGAACAGCGATGGAAAGGAAAGTTCATCACATTTAATGATTAACATGACCAATTTAATGAGACAATGCAGTTATTCACTTGAAGGCACCACAGTAGTTGTTTGTTCCTGCGGGTTATATATAAGGAGTGCAGTCTAATGCAGTCCAGACCTGCTCTCAATGTCTTCTCTGTCCCTGTGTGAATGGTCATGTCATTAAACTTGTGTTAAATGTACCAGTATTCCACTTAACACACAGCCTGCACTCTGAAGTCGAGCAACACCCTAAAAGACCTATGACTGTGTATGGTGCCATTGCATCTTTAACTGTGATCTTTAACTGACACTTTTGCGTGATTACTACTTGACTTTGTTCAGGGGTATTTGACTTAAATATGTGCATGAAAAATATGTCCTTTTTGTAAATTTCTCCAAAGTGTTAATTTAGTACCTTGCTCAGTTGTTTACTTTTTGAAAGTACGGTGGGCCCTCGTGTTACGAACTTAATCCGTTCAGCGGCTACGCTCGTAACTCAGATTGCTCGTATGACGGGCAATTCAAACCCATGTTAATTAGTGAATGTGTGCAACGCGTGCAAAAACCCTAGGTAAAAACATTACTTTATACACATATTAAAAATTAGTTACATAATCTACTGTACAGTTAAATTAAATAACATAAATGTACAAAGGAAAAATGAAATTTACCTTTTGGGCGACGTGACTTGAGCTGGTGGTGGGTGGAGGGGAGCAGAGATGAACCTGCAGAGTTTATTTATTTATTTATTTATTTTCTTGAACGAGAATTTTTCTCAAACTAGAACATATCACCGGCGATTTCCTTCTCTTTAATCCATAATAGAAGAAGCCTCTCCATTTTGTTGTTGACCGAGTTCCGTCCCCTGGCAAGGGAAAGTCTTGCCCTCAGAAGATTGCCGAGCTCTTACGGCCATACTCACGAGCACGGTTAACTATGCGTGCGCCTCCTTCGTATTTTTTTATTATCTCCTGCTTCGTTTCTATTGTCATCATCCTCTTACTTCTTCCTTTACCACCACTAGCAATTTTAGAAACCATGTCTAACAGATAAAGTTTGCAAAGTCTTCACAACATTCCTTCCTTCCGTTTTTCACTCCTTTTCTCTCCTTCCTTCCATCCCGACCAGCTGTGCCATCAAGCTAGAAGAAGGCGTTCGGCCAATAGCATATCGGCATTTCTGTGATTGACATGATGCCGGCCAATAGCATATCCGTGACTGAGACCGGGAATGTGAACTTAATAAACCAATAGCGTATCGGCATCTCCGTGACTGACACCGTGACTGAGACAGTGACTGTGACATTGTAAGAGCAATATCATATCGGCATTACCATGACATGCGGGAACAGTTGATTCTATTGACGCCGCAAAGCGAAAAAAAATACTACGGACACATTGACTGGCATGTTGGATTGTTCGTAGGACGAAAGATTTGTGCGTAAGGGGGGGACAAAAAACGGCGCGGTTCGCGCTCGTAAGATGAAATGTTCGTATAAGAGGGAGTTCGTAAACCGGGGGCCCACTGTACATCTAACAGACCGGACCACCGGCAGCCCCCTGCAACTACTGCCAGACGAAGGTCGTCGTGGGTTCCCTCATCCCACTGGAGGTTCACCCACACCCACACCTAAATCCCCACTTATGTGCAAGCTTCTTGCTCCCCCCCCCCTCCCCGTCCCCCTTCTCAACCACACAAACCCTGTCGACCCACACATCTTATATAATCTCCCAGACCTGCCACTAATCGTAGGCCTCAACACACCTCCAACTTACTTTGAAACCTAGCAAACCATTGCGGGCCTAAGAACAATAAAAGCCCTGGACCCGATGGCATCCCTGCAGAGGTTTTTAAGCATGGTGGGTATCTCCTCACACACCGCCTGCACCTCCTGATCCAAAGCATATGGGAACATGGGCCCCTCCCACAAGACTGGAAGGATGCCATCTTCATGGTCATATACAAACAGAAAGGGGGCATAGCAACCTGTTGGAATCGCAGGAAAAGTTCTGGCAAAAATAATGCTTAGTGTGGCTTCCGAAAGACTAGATGCACCACAGACGTGGTCTTTGTTTTATGGCAGCTAATTGAGAAGAGCGGAGAACACCACTAGGACCTCTACATAGCCTATTGACCTCAGCAAAGCCTTTGACGCCACCAACTGTGAGTTGCTTTAGAAACATCTCTCCAAGCTTGGGGCAGTTTCTCTGCATCCTCCAGCAACTGTATGATGGTATGCAAGCCAAAGTGCTCACAGGAGAACTCCAGTCAGAGCTCTTCAAGGTGAACGTTGGGGTGAAGCAGGGCTGTGTCTTGGCTCCATTTTATTCTTTTCTATTCCTCTTTATATTACCACAAGTAATATGAACATCTTATATGATGATTGTCATGAACATACATATATTATTATCCGGTTATATAAAAGATACTTCTTGACACAATAAACATTGATTTACATTTTCAAATCTAATTGCTAATAGCTTACTACATGCACATCCATTCAACCCACAAATCTGTCCGTCCACCTACCCATCCATCCATCCGTCCGTCCGTCCCTCCGTCTGTCCATCCATCCATCCATCCATCATTCCATCCATCCATCCATCCATCCATCCATCCATCCATCCATCCATCCATCCATCCATCCATCATCCATCCATCCATCCATCCATCCACAATTTCAACCTGCATTTTGAGCTGACAGTATTCACAAGTCTGTAACTCAGTCTGATATAATTGCCCCGTCACACTGATCACATTTAACAAATTAAGTTATTGTATTAAAAAAATACAATTTGAAATTATAATACTAACACTATTATATTAATAAAGTAATAATAAATGTTTTTTATCTGCTTTGGATGTTTTTTATGTGGCAACAAATATGCAAAGGTCTCGCAAGGTTAATTTAGTCATCTCCCTTCCTAACTAGACTAGAATGACATACATCCAGATGTAATAAACACTCCAATATCTTTTTTTTTTTAATTAGGGCCCGAGCAGCGACCGCTGCGAGGTCCTTATTGTTCCTCTCCGGATTATTATTATTATTATTATTACTAGGGCCCGAGCAGCGACCGCTGGTGCAGCTGGTCCCGGCCCGTTTGACCTAGAGCTACGAAAATTTTTAGGCATATGTAGGACCTAAAGACCTACAAAAGTCAGCGCGAGCCATGTGTTCAGATGTACAGAAAAAGTTATTTTTTTGAACGTGCATTTTTGGCCCATTTTTGCACGTTTGCAGGTCCCAAACTGCTCCTTGTTTCTCCTAAACTCTACCCAATCGCCTTCAAATTTGCTGTGGTGCATTATCAGACATAGGGACACAAATTTGCAAAATTTGGTGAAGATCTGCTGACAAATTTGATAAGGGCGGGGCTTCAAATTATGTATTCAATTTTTCCTTCGCCAAGAGAGACCTTAATAACCTTAATAACTCTGATGTACTAGCTTAAAAAAATCTAAAACTTCATAGACACATGGAGACTTATGCTTTTAACACCTTTGTGTAATTATTTTTTAAATAGCTTCTAGCGCCGCCGAGTGGTTGATTAAAATGTCATATTTTAGATTTTCATGTATTGTGCTCAGTCTGTTTAAGTAAAAAAACTGAAAATTGGTCAGAAGACCATTAAGACATGGAATATTAAGGTTTTAAAATTTTATGACTTTTCGATAATGGGCATAGTCTGTACGCCATCTCAAAGTCAGATGACTCGCCAAAATGAAAAAAGTGGCTGTAATTGGCCCCAAAATGGCCTTATGAGTGGAAAATAGCCTCTCACTCCCGGCCCGTCTGACCTAGAGCTCCAAAAATTTGTAGCCTTATGTAGGACCTCGAGCCCTACAAAAAAGTTAGTGCGAGCCATATGCTCAGATGTACAGAAAGAGAGTTATGAATTTTTGAATGTGCACCTTAGGCCCGTTTTTGCTCATTTGCAGGTCCCGAACTGCTCCTTTTTTCTCCTAAACGCTTTACTTAATCGACGTCAAATTTGCTGTGATGTTTTATCTGACTGTGAGGCACAATTGTTCAAATTTTTGTGAAGATCCGCCATCAAATATGTTAGGGGCGGGGCTTCATATTATGCCTTTGATGATTACTTTGCCATATGTGAAACAAACCTTTATAACTCAGCTTTACAAGCTTGGAAAAATCTGAAACTTCACAGACACATGAAGACTCAAGCCCTTAACACATGTGTTTAAAAAAAATCTTCAATTGCTTATAAGGCCACCTAGTGGCAAACAAAAATGTCAGTCTGATGTCTCGCCAAAACGAACAAAGTTGCTGTGTTTGGACCCAGATGGTCTTATCTTTTGTAAACTTTATATATTTGATGGGTTTTCAATGTGGAATACACCTATCAACGTATTTTGTGTGATAGTGCGAGCGCCACCTAGTGGCAGCCAAAAATATAGCATTTTTTAAACGTTTTTATGTGTTAGGGTTAGCTGAGCCTTTTGAAGTAATATCGCTGAAATTAGGTCTGAAAAGCCTGTAGACACCCCTGCTGACCTCCACCAAATTTTACGATATTTTGATAATGGGCGTGGCCTATACGTCCATTTTCATTCCGAAGCTTTATCGGACCAGTAAAAGCTGCTGTAAATTGACCCAGATAATCTGATCTTCTCACAATCTCACACATTGGATGAAAATCTATTCCTGAAGACATCGACAAACATATACTCCAGTTTAAAGCTAGCGCCACCTAGTGGCTGCAAAAAATTTCATTAGTCGAAAGATTACAGTCAATCTTGTTTGGTTTGACCTACAGTTATGAATATTTTTAGGGATATGTAGGATTGTGAGACCTACATAAAAGTCAATAGAAGTGATGGACTAGGATGTACAGAAAAATTGTTATGAATTTTTATAATAAGCTATTTTGCCCTGTACTTAGACATTAGCTGGTCTCAAACTAGTGCCTTTTTCTCTTAAACGGTTCACCCCATGACCTTCAACTTTGGCATGGATCATTATCCGACTAACGAGCACACACAGTCCAAATATCATGAATATCTTATGACTTATAAGATGGGGATGGAGCTTCAAATTATGTTTGATATTTCCTTCGCCAAGAGTGACAAAAACCTTAATAACTCAGCTGTTTCAGCTTCAAACCATGTGAAACTGTAGAGTTTGCAGGGACTTTAAAAGTCATGCCCTTATATAGCTATGTGATAGTTATCCAAATCATTTACAGCGCCACCTAGTGGCGGACAAAAATCAAATTTTTTGCACTTTCATGTACAGTGCAATGCCTGTTTGACTAAATTAATTCAAAAATGGTCAGAAAAGCTATGACACAGTGGAAAATGAAGGTTCTCAACTTTTATGACTTTTCCATAGAGGGCGTTGCCTGTATGCCAACTCAAAATCCGATGTCTCGCCAAAATGGTAAAAGTTGCTGTAGTTGGACCGAGATGATCTGATGTTTGCAAAACTTCATATATGGGATGGGAATCTAATGTGAAACACACCTACAAACCTATTTTTAATCATAGTACGAGCGCCACCTAGTGGCAGCAGAAAAAAAGGCAATTCCTTAACGTTTTTATGTACTCTGCTTAGCCCCTTAAAGTGATATCCCTTAAATAATGTCTGAAAAGCCATTGGCCACGCCTAATGCCCTCAACTGAATAGTACGATGTTTCGATAATGGGCGTGGCCTATACGACAGCGCAAAGTCACACAACTGTAACAATAAAAGCTGCAGTAACTCAACCCACATTATCCCACCTTCTCTAAATTTTACAAATTTGATAAGAGTGCTCCACTGAAGTCATCTAAAACTAATTTTTCATCGTTCATATTCCTTGTTCATACCCCGAACTGCTTATACCCCGAACTGCTCATACCCCAACGTGCACAGGTCTGCGAGGGCCCTTTATAGCTGCTAGCAGCTCTAGTTATTATTCCTCTCCCGAATGAATCGCATTTTTGAGGGCATAAACATGCACGAAAAGTCACCAAAATTCGCACACCTGTCGGGCCTGCTGTAAAATTTGGTATTTTGGTGTTTTCATACATAAAATGTAAAAAATTGATTTTTAGCGCCACCTAGAGTTGAACACTTCTCCTGGGTAATGGCCAGTTTCACCTAGAGCTATGAATTATTTTAGGCATATATAGGACCTCAAGACCTACAAAAAAGTATAGAGCACCATTTGCTAGGATGTACAGAACCAGAGATACAAATTTTTTTATGTGCCTTTTTGGACCGTTTTTGGATGTTTGCAGGTACCAAGTTCTTCCTAATAGCTTCTAAACGGTTGACCCAATCAACTTTATATTTGGCATGCTTCATTATCAGCCATAGGACCACAACTAAGCAAAATTTTAAGAAGATCAGCCAACATAAATGATGGGGGCGGGGCTTTAAATTATTTATTTCAAATTTCCTTTGCCATAAGCAACAAAAACCTTAATAACTCCAATATGCAAGCTTAAAAAATCTGAAACTTTATAGAAAATTTACTAGTTATGTCGTTAAAATATCTGCATGATAAATTTTCAAATTAATTACAACGCCACCTAGTTAGAGGCAAAAATGTCATTTTTTTAAACTTTCATGTATTGCGCAAAGCCCATTAGAGTAAATGAACTGAAAATTTGTCCGAATAGCATCGAGACTTAGAGAAAATTGGTTTTCAAATTTCAAGACTTTGTTATAAAGGGGGTGGTCTGTATGCCACCTCAAAGTGAGAGTTTTCCCAAATCAGCAAAACTTGCCCATATGATCTTTAAAAACGGCAGCCCCTTCCGACCCGTTTGACCTAGAGCTCCGAAATTTTTTAAGCATATGTAGGACCTCAAGACCTACAAAAACATTATACAGCGCCATGTATGTACAGAACCAGAGTTATCAACTGTTGAATGTAGCATTTGGCCCAATATTGTACATTTTTCTGTACCAAAACCCTTGACCCGATCAAGTTCACATTTGGTGTGCCTCATTATCTCACATAGGGGCACATTTGGACAAAATTTCGTGAAGATCGGCTAACATATATGATCGGGGTGGGGCTTCAAAATGTGTTTCAAACTCAAATTTCGTTCGCAATGAGCAACAAAAACCCTAATAACTCCAATGTGCAAGCTTTAAAAAATCTGAAACTCTACGGAAATTTTACAAATTTTTCCTTATCGGTGCCGGCCATTACGTTGCCTCAAAGTTTGATGTCTCGTCAATACCAAAAAGTTTCTGGAATTGAACCCAGATGGTCTTATCTTTTCCAAATTTCATATAGTTGAAGGGAGTCCAATGGAAAACACACCTAGTAACCATTTTTTTGTCATACTGCGAGCGCCACCTAGTTGGACCAAAAAATGTCATTATAGTTGATGGATTGCAGCCAAACCCAGTTGGTTCGCCTTACAGCTATCAACATTTGTAGGCGTATGCAGGACCCTAAGACCTAAAAACAATCAAATACAGCCATACGCTAGGATGTAGAGAAAAAGAGTTGCAGATTTTCGACTTTGCAATTTTGATGCATTTATGGCCTTTTGTAACTCTTCCACTGCTGCCGTCTTCTCTTACACTGTTGACGCCATCAACTTTCAATTTGGCCTAGATCATTATCAGACATAGAGGCACAACTGGTCCAAAATGAGTCACGATCTCATGAAATATATGATGGAGGTGGGCTTTCAAAACATGAAGTCAATGTTTCCTTCGCCCAGAGTGACAAAAACCTTTATTACTCAGTTGAGTTTTAAAATATCTAAAAATTCACAGTATCATTTAGACTCATGGTCTAAATCTTCGACATGACACATTTCCAAATTACTAATAGCGACACCTGGTGGCAGACAAAAATGTTAATTTTTACACTTTCATGTTCTGTGCAATGCCGGTTTCAGTAAATTTACTGAGAATTAGTCTGGAGAATATTGAGATAGGGGACATTATGAATCTCAAGTTTTATGACTATTTAAATTTGGGCGTGGCCTTTACACCGCCTCAAAATCCAATGTCTGGCCAGACTGGTAAGTTAATGTAATTGAACAAAGATGATCTTCTCTAAATTCCATTTCATGGGAGTACAATTCTAAACACATTTTTTTTCCTCAAAGTGCAGGCACCACCTGGTGGCAGCAAAACAATTACATTTTCATTTATAGGTACCTTGTTGAGCCTGTCAAATTAATATCACTGAAGTTTTTTCAGACAGGCCTTCAGACACGCTTAATTTCTTCAACCAACGATTACAATGTTTTGATAATGGCCGTGGCCTATTCAGCAGTGCTGGAAGATGATCTCATCTTGTCACGACTTCACACGTTGATTGAAAGTCAATTGAAAGTCTAGAGGCTTTTCAGACCTAAACAACAAACATATATTCCACCATAGTGCTTGCATCACCTCGTGGCAGGAAATATATTACAAAGTTTGCGATTCCAATTACTTAGTTAAGCCCGTTGGACAAATGCAAATGAAAATTTGACCTTTTCTTAAACATTAACCTCTAAGGTTCACCTGCATATGCACGAAAACATTCATACCCAAAAATGTTCATACCTCGAACTGTTTATCCTTAAACGTGCTCATGTCTGCGAGGGCCCGTTATAGCTGCTTGCAGCTCTAGTTATTACTATTATTCTTCTCCCGAATGAATCGCAAATGTGAGAGTATAAACATGCACGAAAAGTCACCAAAATTCGCACACTCAGCGGGCCTGCTGTAAAATTTGGTATTTTGGTGTGTTCATACATAAAATCTAAAAAAATTGATTTTTAGCGTCACCTAGAGTCGAACACTTCTCCTGGGTAATGGCCAGTTTCACCTAAAGCTTTGAAATTTTTCAGGCATATATAAGATTTGAAGACCTACAAAAAAGTTATAGAACGCCATGTGCTAGGATTTATAGAACCAGAGATATGAATTTTTTTATCTGCATTTTTCGACCGTTTTTGGATGTTTGCAGGTACCAAGTTCCTCTTAATAGCTCCTAAACTGTTGTCCCGATCAACTTCTAATTTGGCGTGCTTCATTATCAGCCATAGGACCCCAACTGAACAAAATTTTAAGAAGATCGGCCAACATATATGATGGGGGCAGGGCTTTAAATTATGTGTTTCAAATTTCCTTCGCCATGAGCAACAAAAACCTTAATAACTCCAATGTGCAAGCTTTAAAAAATCTGAAACTTTACAGAAAATTTACTAGTTATGTCCTTAAAATATCTGCATGATAAATTTTCAAATTATTTACAGCGGGTTTTCAAATTTTACGACTTTGTGATAAAGGGAGTGGTCTGTATGCCAAATCAAAGTCAGAGTTTTCCCAAATCAGCAAAACTTGCCCATATGATCTTTAAAACTGCAGCCCCTTCCGACCCTTGTCAATATCTCAAACCTTTAAAAATGTTCAAACGAGAGAAAAGTCTCAATTGCAGTATTTTATTTTAATTTTACAAATATTGTTTAATATAGTTTTACAAAAACTGTTTATTGGGTTGGCATGGCTCAATGGTAGAGTGGTCGTCTCCCAGCTGAGAGAATGTGGGTTTGATCTCCCGACCATCAAGACCATGTCCAAGTGTCCTTGAGCAAGACACTGAACCCCCAGTTGACTAAATGACTAAATGACTAGTTAGTGTAAAGCGTCTTGAGTACCCAAGGTAGAAAATGTTTGTGTGTGTTGTATTAATAAAGCACAACACACTTATAGCTTGTTTAAGCACCTGTTTACTGTTGTGGCTCAGCTCACAGTATTGCGGCAATGGCGCTGCCGCAAAGCATGTCGGGAGGTTGCCCAACTAACATCACATGCAGTTATACTAAACATCCAATTGGTGGTACTATAATACCACGCATAACATTAAAGTGCTATATAAGTGAAAGTCCATTTAGCATTTGTTTAAACCAGCTTTCCTGTCAGGTCCATAAATGTGAAATTCTGGTAATCAAGTTTAAAAAGAGTGAAGAAGGAGAACAATTGCTTACTTTTATTAGCTTGCACATGGAAACTGGGTCAAGTTCCATGTGACATGTTCTTACATTGCTGCACAAACTAGTCAGTTGCGCAACCAAGGACCCGCTGTGCAACCAAGGACCCGCTGTAATTGATTGATATAAAGTCTTGTGTGGAAAATTGTGGACTTGAGCTCTGGCAAATTTTGATCTGTATTGCTGTTGATTGAGTCTTAAGTTGCCTGAAACAGACTTGACACACAGCAAATGATGAGCTACATCTGGCTTAGGCTTTATGATGGCTACAACATTTTGCTCAGCACAAGACTGACGATTACACTTAGAACTATAACAACTACCTCAATGCACACAACTGGGACAACCACAGTCAGAGTTGTCTTGCTTTGTCTGGTACTGTTGGATTGTCTTGTCATATGCTGCTACTTATGTCTTGTCTTGGGGTACTCTGTTTTGTACAAAATATTCTTAAAAAATAATACAATGAACACTATATTGAACTGAGTATAAATTAGTAATGTGGAAAGTGATGAAGGGCGGTGATGATGGTTTTCGTTTTTAGTTTTAGGTATTAGTTTAGCAACACTAGGCAAAGTAGCCCTAACATACTGCACCTTACTATAGATAAGAATATAGTTTTTAGGATTGTCTCGTCTTGTGCACCTGCACTTTGTTATTGTACATGTAAAACGCAGAGGATAGTGAGAAACGCAATTTCGATTCCTTTGTATGTTAAGCACATGTGAAGAAATTGACTATAAACTTGACTTTGACTTTACTTGACTTTGAGACTGAGTTCTGAACATGACGAGAAATTGATCTGTTTTAATAGAATACATTTTTATTACATTACAGTATTTGTGCACAATCATCCAAACTGTGCACTCAAAATGTGCAACGTGGAAACTTGTACAGTGAGCTACGTAACATTTAGTGGCTGTGCTGGAGTTCAGATAATGTGATGCAAATGAGTTCTGGTCTGTTCATCTCCAATTTCACCTCTGTATATCTAAATCTTTAAATTTGATATAATTATTTTATATTTTTTTATAAATAATATATAAGTTATTCCCACTCAGATAAAATTGTCTGAAGTGCCCTTTTGATTGTGTTGTAATAACAGCCTACAAATCGTCATGGGGGCCTATTCTGTAATCAGTTTTAAGTAGGTATACAAACCACTGCAACTGTAGCTGCTCTTGGGATTTGTACATAAATTATATACAGTGGGCCCCCGGTTTACGAACTCCCTCTTTTACGAACTTTTCGACTTACGAGCATGGACCGCGGCATTTTTTGTCCCCCTCTTACGCACAAACCTTTCGTCTTACGAACAATCCGACATGCCGGTCAATGTATTCATGCAATCATTTTCGCTTTGCTGCATCAACGAAATCAAATGTTCACGCTTGTATGCTAACGCTGAACGCTATTGCTCTTACAATGTCACAGTCACTGTCTCAGTCACGGTGTCAGTCACGGAGTCAGTCACGGAGTCAGTCACGGAGATGCCGATGTGCTTTTGGTCGATTAAGGTCACAGTCCCGGTCTCACTCACGGAGATGCGGATATGCTATTGGCTGGCGTCATGTCAATCACAGAAATGCCGATATGCTATTGGCCAAACGCCTTTATCTAGCTCGATGGCACAGCTGGTCGGGATGGAAGGAAGGAGAGAAAATGAGTGAAAAATGGAAGGAAGGAAGGAATGTTGTGAAGACTTTGCAAACTTTATCTGTGAGACATGGCTTCTAAAATTTCTAGTGGCGGTAAAGGAAGAAGTAAGAGGATGATGACAATAGAAACCAAGCAGGAGATAATAAAAAATACGAAGGAGGCGCACGCATAGTTAAACTTGCTCGTGAGTATGGCTGTAACCGCTTGGCAATCTTCTAAGGGCAAGACTTTCCTTGCCGGGGGACGGACCTCGGTCAGCAACAAAATGCGAGAGCCTTCTTCTATTATGGATTAAAGAGAAGGAAATCGCCGGTGATATGTTATAGTTTGAGAAAAGTTCTTGTTCAAGAAAATAATTCAATAAATTCTGCGGGTTGGTCTCTGCTCCCCTCCGCCTCCACCCAGCTCAAGTCACGTCGCCCCAAAAGGTAAATGTCATTTTTCCTTTGTATTTTTATGTTATTTAATTTTAACTGTACAGTAGATTATGTTACTAATTTTTAATATGTGTATCAAGTCGTGATGTTTTTACTTAAGGTTTTTGCACGTGTTGCACGCATTCACTAATTCACATAGGTTTGGATTGCCCGTCATACGAGCAGTTCGAGTTACGAGTGTAGCCGCTGAACGGATTAAGTTCGTAACACGGGGGCCCACTGTATTATACAAAGAAATACTGTTGCAAATTTGTGCTCTTGTACTGATGATGTTTGACAGCTCCTCAGTTTAGGTAGAATTATAGTGCAACCTATGCCCCTGAGATTCAACAATTTGATGATCAATTACCATGTTGAGGCAAGTATGCCCTACACACATGCATGATGTTGCATAAGAGAACAACTAGTTATTCTTTGTGTCACTGTGTGTGTGTGTTTTTCCATTGTTTTTTTTTTCTTTTAGCTTTTTGCAACTTTTAAATGCTCTCGTTTGCCTGCGTCCCCGACACATTATTCATGCCGCGGAATACATAATTTCAATTCATCTTGCTACCCCAGGATACAACTTTTTTTTTGTAAAGGTGTCGCGAAACAATTGTTTCACAAGAGGCAAATGCAGCCTGCAACGGGGGTATCTTCTCAATGTGACTTATACTCTTTGGCTGCCTTAACCAATCACGTTCTCACGTTCACTTTCTGTAATATTCTCTTGATGTGACTCACACTCTTTGGCTGACTTAGCCAATTGCTACGTTGATGCTAGTTTCATGGAGCTTTATTTTGGATATCGTTCGAGGTTGGACACAAGCATTCTATCGCACTAAAGCAGGGGTGGGCAATTCCAGGCCTCGGGGGCCGGTGTCCTGCATGTTTTCCTGTTTTCTCTATCAAACACACCTGATTCAAATGATTAGGATTATTCTCAAGCTCCAGCAGAGCTTGTTGATGAGCTAATGGTTTAAATCAGGTGTGTTAGGGAGAGAAAACTGGAAAACATGCAGGACACCGGCCCTCGAGGGCTGGAGTTGCCCACCCCTGCACTAAAGTGTGGGTCAAGAAGGTGAACCAATTGAATTAGAATTCAAAAGCGAATCCGACTGTCTGAGAGGTTTTTGGGTTTTGAAAACGCCTTGGCACCAATGCGAGACTGACAGACAGAACAAGGCTTTTAAGGGGGAAATAGACTCTCATCGACATGAAATTTTAGAATTCACATTGTTCTATTAATGAATACATATAGTAGTTGAACGATTGATTTAAAATAATATTCTATCACTCTATGAAAGTTAATCTTGAATCACTCATCTTTCAAAATATTGTTGTACATTTATACTATGAATAAAATGGTTTATATCATCTAGAAAAATGTCTATTTACCCAAAAAGACTTTAAAATTATATACTTTGCTGTAATTTCAATACAGTGATATTTTTGCTCAAGGTTATCTTATGATAACGTCATATTGTGATATCATCCCATGCCTACTCATAAACATTCAAAATACATAAATAATGTCACAATTGTGATTGCCAATCCTCCCAATATGCTCACAGATGACACACGTTTCATGCTTTGCACACACAATTTAGCTGCTCACTTGAAAACGTTTATTTTCATCTCTTGTTTGTCATAAATGGACTTAGAAATATTAATATTTTTCATTTGGGCAACAGCACATAATATTTTGGTACTGCAATTTTCTTGGAAATCATGTTTGCAAATCTGTACATTGAAGCAGAAATAATTTTTGATTGAATCAAATCATTTTGAATGGGAGACCCCAAAATCGGAATAAAAAATTCCTACCTCTAGTTTTTGGAAATCAAAATATAAATTATTGTCCATTTACTCTTTTTGTCAGCAAAACTTGACCACTTACAAACTTTTTGTGATGCTTTGCGACACTGGAGATAACGGGTGTGTATGGACCCAACAGAGAATGAACAAAAAGTAACAAATGAGGAGGAAATGTAACACGCGACCGGGAACCAACAGAACGACGACGTCGAAAGTTGTGCCAAAAACAAGTAACAAAGTAAGGCGCTCGAAAAACGGGCTCGAGGGGAGAAAAATTAACGACAAAAGCGCGGAAAATACTCACGAGGCAAAGTAACAATTGAGGGAAACGACTAGGAGACGGACAAATAAATACGATAGGTACAAACTCTGAAAAAACTTGGGAAGTAACAGAAGCAGACGCAACGGGGGTTCAGAGAATAATCCGACGCGGCCGTCCTGTTCCGGCTGCGCTAAATAGATCATGGAATTGAGAACAGGTGCGCAGCCGGTGGTTCCACCCCTTACTCGGTCAGGCCTGTCCTGCAAGAAGACAAAGCCCTCACAAGGGGGAAACGTGGCAGGTCATGACACATTTTTACAACTTAGTCCACCATGTTTGTTTTGATCTCGCAGGTCATGTTTTCTCGTTTTTACCCGAGATCCTGTTGTCATGAGATTTCGTCTGCAGGATCTGGTTATAGAAAAAAAAAGCCTCCTAAGAGTGGTATCTTTCGGCCCAAAGCAACATCAGAACAATTTTGCATTCTTTCTCTGATTGGCTCTTGGCCAGGAAATTTAAGTTTTTCGATTCCCTAATTAAAGATGTTTTTTTTTGTTTGTTCGTGTGTTTGCTTGTTTGTTTTCATAAATTCTACTTCAGCAAGACTTTGTTTTACTTGTAATGTATGTGACAGATGAAATTTAGACAAATGTTAAGAAAACAATCTTCTATAGTTGAGTGTCATGTAAAGCGTGATAATGCCATCCAGTGGACATGATTTCTAATTGCACTCTCATCTCCTGCATTCCCTCAGATGTGGCATAATAAACATGATGGTGTATTATAGCCTAGGGTTAGCTGGCTTTGTTTTTGTGTTACACTTATATTACTGTGTTATGTTTCAATAGCAGTGTAACTGTAGAACCACAAACATGGTATTAACTTGAAGTGTAAGCACGAAAATCGAAAAAAGAATTAGTATGAGTCCAGACAGAAGTAGGTCAGCGCCTGACGAATGATGGACCTGAAGAAGACTTGTCAAATGTCACCCTCTAGTGGTGGCAGAATGTTGGGCAAAAATACATGGACGGACTGACGGACCGACAATTACAGTTCAGTCTGGCTTGAAAAAATGACAAATTGACGATGAGAGAAAGGGGGCAGGGCTCTGACGAATGTCGGACCAGCAAAAAAATGTAAGTTGCTCACCTCTGATCGTTCAGTGCTGGCGAGCCACACAGCATGCATTTATCCATGATCTTGACGACTCAACCTTACGGGGCTCACGGCTGATGGAGACTATTCCAACAGAAAGAATAACAGTGCAAAAGCAACTGACATTAAAATGCAAAACGATGTCAATACACAGCTCTCAATAACACATGTTTATCAATTCAGTCCCCGTGGAAACCCAGTATTCATAACAATAGTTCTGCCCATGGGTGAATTATTTACTACTGACATTGATTGTTCGGCTATGTGCTCCCAAACACACATTTTCACCACTTCAGTATTTTCTACTTTAAAATATTGTAGCTCATAAATGAAACGTTGCGGTTTACTTGGCCGACTCGGTACAAAATCTCATTTCCTCAACTCCGGAAGTAAAACCAAACTAAAAGGTAAGGTCGGTGTGTATTTTCCCTTGCACAGGCAGTCTGGGGAGGTGTACGAGAGGTACCAATTGCTTTTGATGTCATAGCTTCAAGCTATTTTCATCAGTATGGGAATTGCAGTTGTGACGCAGAATAAGCAAGAAAAACTTAGAATTGCATCACTGAAGCAACGTAACACTTTGGGAGTGTTAGGGTGAAAAATCAAATTTGGAACATTTTTAAAAGCTCCAAGAATTTTCATGTCATGGCCCCTTAAAAAATCTCCCATGAAATTGTAGAATGTAGAATAATTTCCATCTCAAATTTTATTTCAATTTATTGGTGATAGATATTAGTTTTAATTTAGTTGAACTTTACTAGAAAATTGTTTGTGTACTCAGGGTTTATAGGCTATTAGAAGTCACACTGATATGTTGAATGTCAGAGAAATCTCAGAAAAGAAGACTAGGACAAGCCTAGCTGCTTAAACAGCAAAAAGAGTAACTCAGACCAGCCAAGATTGACTTTTCTATGCCGGGCATAGGGAAAAAAAGCTTGGGCAAATGTAACTCGTGGGTCTTCCAACGCTAGTTTTTTACTGCCCAGCCGTCCCCCCCTGGCTTTTATTGAGTAGAAGCATAGCAGATTACAAGACACAACAAAAGAGCCAGCCGGGCGCCACCGGCAGCTGGGCCAAGGTCCCGGCTCACACTTTCGTGCGTCAACAGTTCTATCTAAGGACAGGGTCAAGATGAACTAGGATTGCATAAATGGGTAACAATGAACTAAGCACATAATGATAACAACCTAATATATGATTCCCTTCACATTAATGCAGCTTTTTTTAGTGTAACGAAAGCAAAAGCAGCATATTGTAATCACAGTTGCGTGCAGTTAAAATTTAAACAGTTAAGTGTAAAAATGTGTACAAACTGAAAGTATAATAAATAAAGAAATTGAATTTTTATTGTTGTTTCATCCATACAATAGTACACCAAGCATTCGAACAATGAAAAAGACTTGGTATGAGGACCTGTGTACATGTTACATTTTCAGTTGCTACTTCATGATCACTGTGTAAACCCCATGTTCTCTTGTTTGTGGTTTGTTTTCCTTCAGTGAACAGAGTATCTGCCAGGCACGAGCTGCTGTCATGGTGTACGACGATGCCAATAAGAAGTGGGTGCCAGCGGGTGGTTCCACTGGCTTCAGCAGAGTCCACATCTATCATCACACGGGAAACAATGCCTTTCGAGTAGTGGGCCGCAAGATCCAAGATCATCAGGTCAGCGCTTATGTTAATTCGATCATGAAGACCAGGTTGAAGATCAGTCTTGTCATGTCTTAACAGTATGTTTGGTGTTATAAATCTGCAACTTTGCCCTTCGAAAATGGAAATGTGGTATGGTCTAAAGTGGTCTCCAACCACCGGTCCGCGGGCCCGTACCGGTCCATGGATCAACTGGTACCAGGCTGCATAGGCTGCACTCGAAATAATTATTTTTGCAACTGATTTAGTTAAACGGTTCCTTCATTTGATTTTTGGCACCATCTCTGGCCGCTGTCTTTGTTGGCCTTACTTGAAGGCTGGCTTCCGGTCCAGGGTTTACGCTATGGAGTAAGTACGCTTCGTATGAGTACAGTGCTCGTAAGATACGACTTCAATCCTTTGAATTTGTAGATCTGAGCCTTTGGATTTGAGTTGAATGTGCAAATTGCAGAAAAAAATTGCAGGTCAGTATCAGGCAAAGTCAGTCAATCTGCGAATCATCCATGCCACTAATAGTCAACATGCATACGTCTTTTTGACAGCGATCTTACTCCATACATGAACAGCTGATTGTTTGCAACGTGAATGTCCAATTTATTTGTAAATTATTTTATGAAATTGGGCTGACAGGCTGTCACTTGCATGGCGAGTGGAGGTGTGAAAGGAAGGGGACCCTAAAAAGGCAGGAAGGGTAAGGGGTTGAGGCTCACAAAAAAACAGATGTTTGATAACGAACAGAGGTGAGGACTACAGGAACCAAAATATACAAAGTACAACTGAAAAACTCAAAACCAAAATGAACTCATGGACAACCACAGGGGAACGACGACGAGATGACAGGGGTAGTGATGGGTCCCACAACACCGATGCGCCGGCGCATGTGCCGAACTCAGAGAACGACTCTTGTGTCGTTTGTGTGTACCGCTTTAAGACAGTCACGTGACTGTGTCATGAACTGTGTCGACACAGCAAGAACATGCCAAACTGTGTTTATAAGGAAGTGCGTCTGTCAACATGATGTAGCCACTAAAACGAGCCAAATCACACGGTTGTTTCACTGACTTGTGAGCGTGTTATCACTCCCAACATTCCAATAATTCACACATTGCAGATCTTTTTCCATAATTTCATATTTTTCAAACCAATTGTCAGTTGGAATTTTATCCCTCATTCCTAATGGGAGACAGTCCCATCCGTTCTCAATTTGAATTTTATCTGTCAGACATCAGATGGCTGCTTGGTACGGTGGTTAAAGTCCTGGACCAATGCGGGAAGAGTCTGTGGTTTGATCCCAGACTGTATTCGCACTTCCTTTACTTCTCAGATAAATAGTTGGTTTTCTATTTTCATACTTCCAATTTCATATTATTCTACATATTCACGAGAGGACTGCATGTATTTTTCATATTCTAATTTTTTATCCTTTTCCCACAAATCCTCATTTTCTATTCCAAAAAGTCCCATTGACTTACATTGGGCGAATTGACATTTAACTATCAACATTTACCTAAAAATAGTTTATTAAATTTGACAAACTCATTCATTATATTTAATACTTTATAATAATCTGGTATAATTCCTAATTTATTAGGTCTATGATGCCCCTGGTATACACTAGGTCAGTTCAGTTTGTCAAGTGGGTTGCCTGCAGGGATTTTTAATGTCCAGCAGCTGTCAGTATTTGATGACACAATATCAACACAGTATCAACACAATGTGTCAGTGTGCCGACACCAGTGATGAGAAGTAACGGAGTGTACTTATGTAAATTTTGCGTTTACTTTGTACTTTTAGAAGTATTTTTTTTCCTGACAACTTTTTACTTTTACTCCCTACATTTAAAACACAATTATCATACTTTTACTTGGTACATCTTAAAAAATGCCTTGTTACTTTTTAATCTTTTTTATTTTTACCAATTCACAATAAAAGGCCTTGTTACTTTTCTTTCAGCATCTTTGCGCAAGCTACGTGAACCGTGTTTGACCAATCAGGCTGGATGCCGCTAAATTTTTAAAAAATGCAGGAACGTCCCACAACTGTCATCGCCTCATTATCTGAAGAGCAGAGAAGCTAGCAATAGGTAGCCTTTGCTAGAAGCTAGTGTCGAATAAGACACGGACAAATAAGCCGAATAAGCACAGGCTCAAGAGGCTAAAGCCCGCAGCCATTCACCCTCATCAATGGCCTTACTTGAAGGATTTCTTCTCGTTCATTGGGGAAGCCAAAACCTCATGGGGTGGCTGCCTTTGAGAACTCTCCTTTGAATCTCAGAAGGCACGATTAGGTAAGTTAGCTAAACACCGCCGCCGTTATGATTTTGGTTGTTCGCTAGCTAGCTTGGATATGTTTGCAACTTGGCTAATGTTAGCTAGCTACGCTAATAAAGATAATGCCAATGTTGTTAGCTAAGGTTTCTTTTTTTTTTGACAAAGGTCTAGGTCTGTATTCTCATTGGTTTTTATCTTCTACCGAGGTATGAAACCCCATTTAGCAGGGGTAGCCCATACCAAGCAAAATTGTGGGGATTTTTCCAGCATAATTGATTGATTTAATTCATCTGTGCCTGTGTGCCTTTAACTTGCAGATAGCACCATAGAAATCACTGAGTTGATCACACAGGTTAAACCAAACAGAAATGTTGTTTCCCTAATTTAAGATTAAATATGATATGCATAATAAGCATGATTGAAGTTGGCTGCAGAGAACTTCCACACATCTCAAAGGCAGAAATATAAAAATCTAAAATCAATTTGATCATATTTTATTATCATTTTATTTATCAGTTTATTACGTTGTTGTACAAATTGTTATGAATAACCCCAAGACACGAGTGGGTGGCGGACCCAGACACGACACGCTGGGTTCAGCTTCAAAGATTTATTAACAAAAATCGCACGGCAAGCGTGGGGAAAAAGGTGCAACAAAAGGAGAGACCAAACGGGTCTAAACGATTAAATAGTCTGGCACAAGGGGACAGGGTCAGCAGGAGGACAATCAAAAAAACTAGGAACAACAAAAAGAGGCCCGGAGGAGTAGCAAAAGGCAAACGAGCAACGAAGCAAAAAAGCATAAGGCAAAGTACAAAACAAAACGCGCGACTGCGGAGACTCGAGATTAGAAAACACTGGAACGACTAGGGCTTCGATGAAGAGAGGCTCAAGGAATAACCCGGCGATTGTCCTCCTGCGCCGGCCGCCTTAAGTAAGGCCTTGATGACGATGGTCGTCAGGTGCGCGGCCAGTGACCCCGCCCTCTCGTCGTGGCAGGAGGACCTCGCCTACAACAAAAAAGACATGATAAGCTAGGGATGTGACACAAATAAGGAGAGTGGATTTTGAAAGGAATTGAGTACTGTACATCAACGATTCATTTGCAGTTTTACATTTTTTTGATGTCCTTGGCATATGTATGTGTTTTTATTTGGTCATTTTGGACATTTAATTTGCACAGTGCAGCTGGGAGTAAGAGTGGTTAGCACATCTGCCTCACAGTTCAGAGTCCTGAGTTCAAATCCAGCTTGCGCTGACCTGTGCAGATTTTGCATGTTCTCCCTGAGCCTGTGTGGGTTCTCTCCGACTTATTTCCACATTCCAAAAACATGCATGTCCCCCGTCTACTGCCCGTAGACAGTTGGGATGGGCACAAGCAAGCCAGCGACCCTAGTGATGATAAGTGGCTACAGATATTGGATGGATGGATGATTTTCACAGTACGTAACTTAATTTTATTTGCTTTAAATGGGACAGTTAACATTATTAAAGTAACAGTCTGGATGTTCCACTCCATGCTCATGCCACTTTGAGAATAATAAAAAGCACTGCTGTAAAATTTCATTAGGAACGAATGGTACTATTTAAAAAAAATAGATTTAAAGATAGGTCTATGAGTATGATTCCATCCTCATTAAGATCATCCTGGTGTCATCCAGAACAAGAAGTCTGACGTGTAACTAACAAATGCATCCAATGCTGCGAACTTTATAGTGAAGTACAGTACGTCAAGTAATGCATCCATCCATGCATTATAGCATTATGCATGTAGTTGCTTAGCCTCACTGAGGTATCTGACTTGCTATCCCAGCAATAGGCAGGGGACACCCTGGACTGGTTGCCAGTCACTCATAGAGAACACAGTGACGAACAACCATTCACGCACCCAATCACACTTCAGGACAGTTTAGAGCGTGGATGTCAGCTCGCGGGCTGGTTCTGGCCCGAACAGGTTTAATCTGGCCCGCAAGATGATTTTGGTAAATATAATAATTAGATTTTAATTTTTTTTTAAAGAACAACTTAAAATGTTTTATGATTAATAGTAATGTTCTTTTTTGTCATTATTAATGATGTTGTGTTTATACTATTTTGGACAGTACATAAAAAAGAATAATAAATCTGAAGTTGCACTTTTATTATATAAATATATACCATGGTTTTATTTGTCCGGCCCACTTGTTAATAGATTTTCCTTTGTTTGACACCCCTGATTTTGTATGTGACCATTTAGAATGTCCAATACACCGTCCATGCATGTTTTTGGAATGTTTGAGAAAGCATGTCCACCGCCGACAGCCTGTAGACAGTTGTACCAACCCGCTCCTTCTTGAACATAACTGACATTTATCTCAATGGCATACAAAAAAAATACATTGGAATTGTGATCTTTGAATCACGAAAAAATTATATACACCTTTTGTTTTACATATCATACATTTCAGAACTTGTACTTTTACTTGAGTAGATTTTTGGTTCAGCACTTTTACTTTTACTCAAGTCATTTTTTTTACATTGGGCAGTTTTACTTTTACTCAAGTAAACAATATGTGTACTTTGCCCATCACTGGCCGACACGCTCCATAACGCCTCACCAACTCATCATTAGATGGGGTTAGGGGTACTCGAAATGGTGGACGGAGAATACACTGAGCGGGAACTCAGATGAAGGAGACCGGGGAAAGCAGCAGCGTGACCAACAGACAACATGACATAGACAATAACCCAACAAGAACTGAACTGAGACTGGAGACTAAATACCTACACAACCTACACAGCTGGACAGGAAACAATTGGCAGAGGGAGCTGATTGGTCAACACACAGGGGCAGGTTGACAAGGACAGGTGGACACAATGACACTAACAAGAAACTTGTCAAGGAAAACAGAAACATGAACAAATACCCATGAAATTAGGAACCAGAAAACCCACAACAGCAACAAAAAAACAGATCCATATATTATTTGAAAATCATTGCTATAAATTATACATTGGTCCGTCATGATGTTTTTTTAAAAGATTAACTACCACATAACCACAACAATAAATACGTTAACAATTAATATAAAATATTTATTTGTATAATTCAAATAAAGATTAATTATCTTTATTTCGTAATAAGATTCCTCTTCAGCGTTCGTGTCTGCAGTTCCAATTTCCAAATCTGATCAATGTTTATTTCTGACAGCAGAGGGCAGTAGCTGTTAAAGAAGCTTCTCAAAATTACGATGTTTTCCAAAAAATTGGCCCTAAATGGCCACAAATGGCCCACAAAAGCTTAATTTGATAATTAGAAGGAGAGATTCATGCAAAATGTGGTTGTGTCTAGTGAAAGTTGTACTCATATGAATGGTGAAACACGCATACGTCTTTTTGACAGCAATCTTACTCCATAGTATGCCACCCACTGCCTGAAGACAGCTGGGATAGACTCCAGCATGCCTGCAACCCTTGTGAGGATTGTCAATTAAGGTAATGGATGGATATGGTATGTTGTATCTCCAGAGGCAGCCATTTTACTCCTTGCTGTTGACTAAAAATTACATCAAAGTTGCTCAGGCCCTGAGTCACCATTCACTGACATCCATGGGAGACACATTACCTAGTTGTTCATGAGGATGGCCCATGGAGAAACTTTTATAGAACAATGAAAACAGATAGTACGCACGTAGCGTTGTGAATTTTCACCGCCAGATTCAGAACGATTTCTGTCCAAAACTCCTTTTAATCTCAGGATTCTCACCGCCATTGGGATTGTTTTGAATTCCCTCAGTTATTGTGTCATTTGAACACAAGATGACACAGAGATGAAAAGTTTTACTGCGCTACACATCTTTTCTGTGTATTAACTGCTTTATCAGATCAAAAGAGGCAAAAACATTTTGTGTTGCTGGATTGTTCTCATATTTGATGATGCTAAACTAACACAGCTAGAAATATTTCAGTCAAATCAGTTATCTCCTATGAGCATATGGAAGTGAAAAACTCATAGGGTTAGCTTAAAGGCCTTCCTTTATGGCTATGAGCCTCATAGAAAAACATGATGCTGTCACTACACCATGAACACAGATTCATTGGCTTGCGTAACTATTGGAATCGGCTACAGTAGTGTCAGTTTCCGGCCTTGCCCTTCAATGTCTGTACAGTGATCCCTCGTTTTTCACAGTTAATTGGGACCGGAACGCCCCCGCGCTAAGTGAAAACCGCCATATAGCACACTTTTTTAATGCTGTAAAGTCGAATCATTATTGTTTGAATAGTAATTGCTTCAATTTCCTGCGATAACTTTACAAAAAAATATTCAACAAAATTAGAAACTCCCTCCTCAAAATAAGTCAGTGATCTGCAAAACAGCTCGCCATACAAATAAAAGTATTCCAAGCATTGCTATGTCAGAACTCAAGAGCCTCTTTTTTTTATATCATTCCATCTTCAGGTGGTGATAAACTGTGCCATTCCCAAGGGGCTGAAGTACAACCAGGCCACGCAGACTTTCCACCAGTGGCGGGATGCACGACAGGTCTACGGCCTTAACTTTGGCAGCAAGGAGGATGCCAATGTGTTTGCCAGTGCCATGATGCATGCCCTGGAAGTCCTGAACTCTCGGGAGACAGGTAGCGTCTAAAGTGTTGTATGTCAGGCATTTGTTATTATTACAATTCTTTATAAATACAGAGTTTTTAATGATTTATTGCTTTCTGAAGCCATTTGTGAAATAGGAAATTTAGTACATCACAAATTATTTGTCGTAAATATACCACAGAAACATTAAGTTCACCCTCACTGAGTTTCCACACTTGAGAATTTTTTCTTTTTTGGCGGGGGGCTCGTATTTTTGTTGTTGGGGGGGTCTTGTATTTTTGTTGTTAAAGGGAGTATGTGTAATTTATTTATTTAATCAGTAATTTTGTGCATGTGTATGTGGGTACCACAATTTTTTTAAATATGAAAAGTATATTTTACATATTTAGGAGAAATATTACTGTACACAAATTTACTTAAATCTAAAATGATTAAACCTTATATAGTAACTGTACTGTTATCCATTCCCGTTTCCGGGATCACAGAGAGCCTTGGCTTAGCATCGCCAGGAAGTGGAATTATAGTGAAACCTATAGCTGGCCAAATATGATAACAAGCAAGAGTTTGCAGTTGAAATTCAAATTTATTGCAAAAGAAATCTAAGAGATTTACAAAGCTCGACTGGGGCTCCCTTCATGTCTCCCTCACAGCATGTTTGAGGTTAAGGCCCGCCAATCTCAGTGTGCAGGTATTATTTACCTGCCAACCTGTCAATCAGCTCATTGGCCCTCCTACAAGACATGTAATTGGCTCCCAACAAGATCACTGACCAATGAGGGCAGGAGTTATAATTTGGAGTTACATCCACTTTCTGCATACATATTTGATGTTACGACCTGCCGCTTATCCATGACAATTGTGGTTCTGCTCAATTTTTGCTGCTGTGGCTTATATACCGGCGTGGCTTATATATATTATTGTTATATTATTATATTTACGCAAAAGATGGTATATGAAGTTTATATTTTTTTTTTTGTTATATAAGTTTTTTTGTAATTGTCTGCCAACAGCAACATCCTCTCTTTAACAGACTGAACATGCCTCCATGTTTAGTCCCAACATATTTATAGAAAATGAATGGATGGATGGCTATCGGTTAGTTAAATAGCAGTTCAAAATCTAAATAAATACTTCAATAGCATCTTTTTTGTCTCCCTTTGTTTGATAGTTTATTTTAGTGAACATAACACATTCTAAATAATTCATCCATCCATTTTCTTCCACCTATCCGGGGTCGGGTTGCAGGGGCAGCAACCTCAGCAGGAAAGCCCAGACTTTCCTTTACCCGGCCACTTCATCCAGCTCCACCGGGAGGATCCCAAGGCGTTCTCAGGCCAGCTGAGAGACATAGTCCCTTCAGTTTGTGCTGGGACGTCCCCCGGGGCCTGAACACCTCACCAGGAAGACGTACGGGAGGCCTCCTAACCAGATGCCCGAACCACCTCATCTGGCTCCTCTCAACGTGGAGTAGCAGCGGCTTGACCCCGAGTCCCTCCCGGACGACCGAGCTCCTCACCCCATCTCTAAGGGAGCCATGACACCCTGTGGAGGAAACTCATTCCGGCCACTTGTATCCGGCATCTCATTCTTCCAGTCAAGACCCACAGTTTGTGACCATAGGTGAGGGCAGGAACACAGATCGACCGGTAAATAGAGAGCTTTGCCCTTCGGCTCAGCTCTCTCTTCACCACAACAGACCGGTATAGAGCCCGCATTACTGCAGACACTGCACCGATCTGCTTGTCGATCTCACATTCCATCCTACCCTCACTCGAGAACAAGACCCCAAGATACTTGAACTCCTCCACTTGGGGCAGGACCTCCTCCTTATCCCGGAGAGGGCGCCCCACCCTTTTCCGACTGAAGAACATGGTATCAGATTTGGAGGAGCTGATCTTCAATCCAGCCACTTCACACTGAGCTGCAAACAGCTCCAGCGAGAGTTGAGGTCACGGTCTGAAGAAGCCAACAGCACCACATCGTCTGCAAAGAGCAGAGCTGCAATGCGGACTAAACTCTGACATCAGCCCGTATCAGGGTGTTCGGTGCCCAGTACTACCGAAGCACCCCCCACAGAACTGCCCAAGGGACATGGTCGAATGCTTTCTCCAAGTCTACAAAACACATGTAGACTGGATAGGCGAAATCCCATGCACCCTTGACGATCCTGCCGAGGGTGTAGAGCTGGTCCACTGTTCCACGGCCGGGACGAAAACCACATTGCTCCACCTGAATCTGAGATTCGACTTCCAGATGGACCCTCCTCTCCAGCACCCCTGAATAGACTTTACAGGGGAGGCTGAGGAGTATGATCTCCCTGTAGTTGGAACACACCTTGCGATCGCCCTTCTTAAAAAGGAGGACCACCACCCCAGTCTGCCAATCCATGGGTGCTGTCCTGGATGTCCACGCAATGTTGCAGAGGCGTGTCAGCCAGGACAGCCCTACAACATCCAAAGCTTTTAGAAACTCCGGGCGCATCTCATCCACCCCCGGGACCTTGCCACCAAGGAGTTTTTTGACCACCTCGGTGACCTCAGCCCCAGAGATGGGAGATCCCACCTTGGAGCCTCCAGACTCTGCTTCCTCAGGGGAAGACGTGTTGGTGGAATTGAGGAGGTCTTCAAAATATTCTGCCCACCGGTTCACAACGTCCCAAGTCGAGGTCAGCAGTGCCCCATCCCCACTATACACAGTCTTGATGGTGCACTGCTTTCCCCTCCTGAGACGCCGGATGGTGGACCAGAATTTCCTCGAAGCCGTCCGGAAGTCGTTTTTCATAGCCTCACCAAACTCCTCCCACACCCGCCTCTGCGACTGCCGAAGCCACACACTGCTTGTCCAGTCGGTACCTGTCAGCTACCTCTGGAGTCCCACAGGCCAAAAATGCCTGATAGGACTCTTCTTCAGCTTGATGGCATCCCTTCCCGCTGGTGTCCACTAGCAGGTTCGGGGATTGTCGCCATGACAGGCACCGACCAACTTACGGCCACAACTCCGATCAGCCGCCTTGACAATGGAGGCACGGAACATGGTCCACTAGGACTCAATGTCCCCCGCCTTCCCCGGGACGTGGGAGAAATTCTGCCGGAGGTGGGTGTTGAATCTCCTTCTGACAAGGGACTCAGCCAGACGTTCCCAGCAGACACTCACGATACGTTTGGGCCTGCCAGGTCTGACCAGCATCCTCCCCCACCATTGGAGCCAACATACCCCCATAAAAACATAAATAAAATCACATATACTGTGTACGGTATATAAAATTTACACCACAAATGTACCCAAAATTTTATACATTCTCTTATTAGACATTTTTTTAATAATATATTGTTTTAACTCTTTTTGAGCACAGCCATTGATTCCCATCTTTTCATTTCTATTTGATAGTTGTACCATAAATTGACACCTCGAACAGATACACACATATGCTTGCTGGTGGCTAACAAAGAAAAAAAAAAAAAACACAGATAAGCCGCACTGGACTATAAACCGCAGGGCTCAAAACATGAGGAAAAAGTCGCAGCTTATAGTCCGAAAAATATGTTTTTTTGTTTTGTTTTTCAATGAAAACGTGAATTGCCATTTGGGGCTGATTAATCATATTTGGATTATTTGCTGTGTTCAGATGACATGATGATCTGCTATAGGAGGTAGCGCAAGTACAGCCCTGTCGCATACACCGTCATGTACATGCATCTGGCTTCTGTGTGGTGTCGTTCTGGACATCAGATCATGGTGTTTTCAACTTTTATTGGTCGCTATGTCCATTTATATAAATCATTTGTGAATGACGTTAGAGGTGTGGATCTCCGGCTTATTTGTTGACAATGTTACCGAGAAGAGCTATAGGTAACTAGTTAAATAAAAATACAGTTTTGGATATCTATCCAAAATTAAGAACTTTTGGAAAACAAACGTACACATTAAATTTTCTACGACTATCTTATATTAAGTTCATTCAAAGTGTTTATAGTCATGTGCACAGTGTAGAAACAAGTTTCTCCGTACAATGAGAATTATTTGCTGTCCACACAAATGTCATAAAAAAAGAGTAAGTACCAAGTTAATTCAAAAACAAGGTATAAACTACACATAAGTTTGAGACCATAGTATGAAACGTTAGCTTAGCATGGAACATGCATTTTGTTACCAGTCTGGTTATACTGTATTTTGTTCATATACCTGTCCTGTATATTGCAGTTTTTGTTTTATAAAGAGTTTTTGGACAATATAGTTTTACATTTTATTGCTTGTATTGTTACACCTTTACTTTATTTTGTTAACATACTTGCACGTTCACACAGGATATGTACTGTCATTTTAAAACTACATTTGTACTTGGGCCTGCTGTGTTGCCGTAGCTATTGTTTAGCTTTATGTGAATTCAACCCCCCTGCCCTGACATTGCAGTAACCAGTGTTTACATGGACTGCAATTGATCAATCGGTTTTCACACTTGTTGTCTGGCATCTGAAATTTGAAGTCCATGTTTGCAGTCTGTGTCACTTGATCTGCATCTAGCATTTCAGTTCTCACGTCATGAAGATATTTTTGTAGTCTCACCATGCAGACCGAATCAAATGTCTTCCATAGGGCGTCATTATAGCTCAGCAATATGATAGTAGATGTGTTAATGAGCTCCTACCCCATAACTTGAGACCCTGACTCCTCTGAGACTCAAAATACCATTTTGGAATATAGGACGTTGTAGCAGTATAGTGTCATATGTAATACCTGTAGGTGCAACATAATAAAGCTTTGTCTAATATTTTGGTTGCCTCAATGACTTTGATGAAAGAGCCAAATACTTGAATTGATATTTTACATAGTTTATCAAGCCTCCTCCTACATTTTGAAATGTGTTGTCGGAGTGTCTCTAAATTTAACAAACACATTACTGGGAATGGTTGTCTATATGTTGTCCTTCACTCCAGGACTCGATATTTTGCTTTTTTTTTTTTTTTGTCGCATAAGCGCAGACAGTGAAACAATTATGCACATACAGGCTGTGATAGTTGATGCTGCTGGCCAGATCGCCAGATCTGGCCTGCTGTATCATTTTATCAAATCAAATTTATTTCTTTAGCCCTGAATCACCGAAGTCTCCAAGGGCTTCACAGGTGAAAAGAAGTCGTACAGAGACTTTTTTCATAACTACACAACAGCATCCCCTGACCAAAGCTCCCAGAAGAAGAAAGAAAAACTCAAAAACCCCAATTCAGAGAAAATCAGAAACCTTCAGAAGGGACCACAATGGGTGGAGCCCCCTTCCAGGCTTAACAGGTTGAAGTGGATGCTGCATGTACAAAATACAAACAAATACAAAAGAACACTTTGTGCCATATTAAGCAGGAAATGTCCAGTGCAAAGATGTCTCGACAGCAGGCGAATCCACCGGGCAGGAACCTCCACACAGTCCGGCCAAGTGGGTCGGATCCCAACAAAAATGCCACCGGGAAGGTGGTCCATCTCATAACGCATGACGGTCGATCAGCGCAGGGCCGGATGGCACCGTTCAAATCATCTCTCACCATCTAGCCCCCTCTCCGAGCCGGCAGAGGGGGACAGGAAGGAGAAGAAGAAACCTGCAACCAGATAGACCCATTAACTAAATGCTTGCATGTATAAATGTGTCTTTAGACGGGATTTAAAGATTTCTACTGAGGAGGCTGCGCAAACTTTGATAGGTAGGGCATTCCAGAGTACTGGCAAAAACAAATGCAAAAACCCCTTGATACTGCGGACTTCTTTTTAGTCCGCAGGGTCGTTAACAAACCACCATTTTTTACCTGAAGTTGTTGGGACAGAACATATGGTGATACTAAATCGACGAGATAGGAAGGAACTAAACCGTGTAAAATTTTATAAGTAACACCTTAAAATCACATCTCAGGTGTATTGGAAGCCAATGCGGGTCAGCTAGTATCGGAGTAATATGATCAAACTTTTTCGTCCTTCTCAAGAGTCTTGCTGCTGCATTTTGTACTGACTGCAGACTTTTGACGCATGACATGGGAAGTTAAGAAAACAAAACGTTACAATAGTCAAGGTGTGACGTAACAAATGCATGAATTAATGTTTCAGCATTCCTAGGAGAAGAATAGGGCGAATTTTAGCGATATTGCGAAGGTGAAAAAATGTCATTCTCGTTGTGTTCTTAATATGTGTTTGAAAAAAGAGAGCTGAGTCACATATCACACCGACAGTTTGGGCTGAGCCACTTTGGGCAATAGTACAATTATCCAGGTTAAACAAGTGCTGATGATGAGCAGGGCCAATAATTAATATCTCTGTTTTACTGGGGTTAACAAGCAGAAAATTGGAAGACATCCATTGTATAAGCTCGGCAAGGCAAACCTCCAGGTTACAGCACTTATGCGGGTCTGTTATTTCTAAAGGCATGTATAGTTGGGTATCATCACCAAAGCAATGAAAACTAATAGCATGTTTACGTATAATATCACCAAGAGGTATCATGTTGATGTTAAACAGTAAAGGACCAAGTACTGATTCTTGCCGGACACCGCATGAAACGGAGAAAGATTCAGAGGTCGCATTGCCATGAGAGACACTATTTGTCCTTCCTAAGATGTAAGATCTGAACCAAGAAAGTGCTGATGCCGAGATACCAACACATGATTCAAGGTGTTCTGTAAAAATATGATGATCAATAGTGTCAAATGTGGCACTAAGGTCAAGCAATACAAATATTGATGAGTTGGCTAAGAAAAGATAGTATGTCACTTTTACAAGGGCTGTGTCAATTGAGTGGTTGGCCCTAAATCCTGGCTGAAGGAGTTCAAATCTACTGTTATCGGCCATGTAATCGCTAAGCTGTTACTATAACTTTTGAGAATTTCGCTATAAACAGAAGATGTGACACTGGGCTATAATTAGAGAGATTTTCAGGATCAAAGTGAGCTATAAGTCGCTATCAGAGCTTATAAGAGCTATAAGGTAAATAAATCCTTTATATAATTTTTTTATTTATGATGTTATTTAATTGTATGCATGTATTTTATATATACCGTAATTTTCGGACTATAGAGCGCACCTGATTATAAGCCACAACCCACTACATTTTAGAGGAAAACCGATTTTGTACATACACAAGCCGCACCTGCATACAAGCCGCATGTGCCCACATTAAAACATGTAAACATATTTACAAAGAAAGACGGTACACAGAGAGAGTTTTCAAAGTTTTAATAATATAACTTAACAATAATAATATAACTTTCTTCCCAAACGGTGCCTGTGACAGGGCAGTAAAACGGTAGCAACATGGTAGCAACACGCTAGCGGCATGGTAGCGACACGCTAGTAACACAGTATAACAGGTCTGGTAAAACAGGTCTGATAAAAGAACATACTGGTAAAAATCACGGCAAGCCGTCTTCATCTTCCTCCTTTGCACTGAAGCCTGTGACAGGGCAGTAAAACAGTAGCAACATGGTAGCAACACGCTAGCAACATGGTAGCAACACGCTAGCAGCATGGTAGCAACACGCTAGTAACACAGTATAACAGGTCTGGTAAAACAGGTCTGGTAAAAGAACATACTGGTAAAAATCACGGTAAGCCGTCTTCATCTTCCTCCTTTGAACTGAAGCCATCAAAGTCATCTTCCTCAGTGTCGGAATGAAACTGTTATATAGACGTCGTCACACACTCCCTGGTCATCCAATTCTCCCATTCAACACGGATCGCCACTTTAAATGCACGATTCACACTAATGTCAAGCGGCTGCAAATACTTTGTTGTGCCCCCAAAAATCACAGCTGGAATGGAGTTTGTCCTGTGTTGTATGCCTTTCTTTTTGCATTTTCCATGATGAGGGTATGTTCACGCTAATTTAATTTATGCACAAGACAGGAAGTTGCAGTCTTCCTCGACGCATATATTCCACCGGTCTTAATCTTACCTTTTATACTCGAGCGCCCCTAGCGGCCGTTAGAAAAATTACATAAATTGGCCGCATCACTAAATAAGGGTTGAAAGTTTTGGAAAAAAGTAGCGGCTTATAGTCCGGAATTTACGGTAAGTAGCACATACTATACTATTTTGATACAAATTGTTAATATGTATCTACAGTTTTGATGTTTTTACCTGGGGTTTTAGCTACTGGCTATTTAGCTATTTTACGTAGGTTTGTATAGCCCTATCGCCTTACGAGCCCTACCACGGAACGGATTAATCTCGTAAACCGGGGGCCCACTCTATACATACCTGTGTCAACCACGGCCAATTGCTTCCCTTATTAATGATTGCAATTCCCCTTTTTAAGCGATAATAAACCTTACAATCACAACAAGGCACAAATTTACTCACAGCAAGACAGACTATGTAGAATAAAAACAAAGATAATTTGTTCAAATAAGTTTTATTATTTTTATTTTTTTAATGTACATTCATATCCTTTTTACACGGAACGCAGAATGAGAACTGAGGACTTTTTGTTGACGATTTAATCCATCCAAAATATTCACTTTGGAGAGACTCCCATTCTATTTGGTTTCGACCCGATCCCTGAGTTCTTCTCTTCCTACTTGGCGGTCCTTCCATGCTAACTTTCACGATTATTATTGAATCTTCGATTACAACACAAATGCCTGACTTCAAAACATACGGAAATGGCAATAACGTGACGCGCCTGCGCATATCATGCTTTATCGACAAGGCTGTGATAAGCGCGTAAAATAAATGCATGATCGAGGACAACTTTTGCTAGTGTACCATGACAATATTAACAACAGACGATGACGTTGTCGTCTGTTACCATTGACCGAGACGATCGGATTAGAGCCGAAATTGGTAATACGAGATCGGTCTTACAAAAAAAACCTACTCTTTTTTTTTTTTTTTTTTTCCCTGTACAAAAGTTGTTATGTGTCATACACAATTTTAAATGATAAAAAACGTATAAAATGCGGGAAAACATATAAGTTGGTATGTGTATAACTTGACTATTCTATGTTTTGCCATCTACAGGTCCCACATTGCCCAGGCAGTCTCCCCATGTCCAGAACGGCCCCACACCAGAGGAAATCGATCTTCGAAGAAGGTAAGGCTCACACTTCAGACCTCTTCCTCTTTTCCCTCTGGCCTTCTTACCTTTCCTTTTGAAATTTATACTATTGTGATCAAGGTCTTCCCAGCCAAAGGCTTGAACTTGTAACACACCTAGTTTGCTACAGTCTTTTTTTTTTTTTTTTACACTTATTAAGTTTTAATTTGTAAGTAAAATGCCTTTTTCCACAAAAATGGCAGGTGGACAACTGCTACTTTTTGAATCTAGCTAAATTGTGTAGCTTTAGTAGGGTTTTTGTTTGTTTCAACAAAAACAAGGTAGAACTAGAGCTAGAAGCAGCTATAAAGGGCCCTTGCAGACCTGTGCACGTTGGGGTATGAACAGGTCGGGGTATGAACAAGTAGCAGTATGAATGATGAAAAATTAGTTGTAGATGACTTCAGTGCAGGACTCTTATCAAATATGTAAAATTTAGAGAAGGTAGGATAATGTGGGTTTGAGTTACTACACCTTTTATTGTTACAGTTGTGTGATTTTGCGCTGCCGTATAGGCCACGCCCATTATCAAAACATCTTACTATTTGGTGGTGGGCAATAGGCGTGGCCAATGGCTTTTCAGACAACATTTAAGCGATATCACTTCAAGGAGCTCAGCAGAGTACATAAAAATGTCAAGGAATTGCTATATTTTTTGCTGCCACTCGGCAGCGCTCATACTACGATAAAAAATAGGCTTGTAGGTGTGTTTCACATTGGACTCCCCTCCCATGTATGAAGTTTTGAAAATATCAGATCATCTAGGTCCAATTACAGCAATGTTTACCATTTTGGCGAGACATCGGACTTTGAGTTGGCATACAGGCCACGCCCTTAATTGAAAAGTCATAAAAGTTGAGAACCTTCATGGTCTAATGTCTCAAAGCTTTTCTGACCATTTTGGAGTTTATTTACTCAAACAAGCATTGCACAGTAGATGAAAGTGTAAAAAATGAGATCTTTTTCCGCCACTGGGTGGCGCTGTAAATGATTTGGAAGTTTATCACGTAGCTGTATTAAGGGGATGACTTTTAAAGTCCCTGCAAAGTTTCAGATGGTTTGAAGCTGTTACTAATTATTTTTTATTTATTTATTAGTTTATTTATATAGTTTATTTATATAGTTTTATTAGTTATTTATTTATTTTTATTAGTTATTAAGGATTTTGTCGTTTTTGGCGAAGGAAATGTTAAACATAATTTGAAGCTCCACCCCCATTTTATATGTCATGGGATCTTCACGATATTTGGAATATGTGTGCCCCTAAGTATGATAATGATCCATGCCAAAGTTGAAGGTAATGGGATGAACCGTTTAAGAGAAAAAGGCACTAGTTTGAGACCAGCTAATGTCTAAGAATTGGACAAAATGAAAATGGACGTACTGGCCACGCCCTTTATCAAAACTTCGTAAAATTTGGTGGAGGTCAGCAGGGCTGTCTAGAGGCTTGTCAGACTTAAATTCACTGATATTACTTCAAAGCACTTAACGTTTAAAAAAATGCAATATTTTTGGCTGCCACTAGGCGGCGCTTGCACGACGACGAAAAATCTGGTGATAGGTGTGTTCCGCATTGGAAACGCATCAAATACATGAAGTTTAGAAATGATAAGACCATCTGGGTCCAAATACAGCATCCTTGTTTGTTTTGGCGAGACATCAGACTGACATTTTTGTTTGCCACTAGGTGGCCTTACAAGCAATTGAAGAAATTATTAAACACATGTGTTAAGGGCTTGAGTCTTCATGTGTCTGTGAAATTTTAGATTTTTCGAAGCTTGTACAGCTGAGTTATAAAGGTTTGTGTCACATGTGGCGAAGTAAACATCAATATGAAGCCCCGCCCCCCAACATATTTGATTTTCACGAAATTTTGAACAATTGTGCCTCCCAGTCTGATAAAACAATACAGCAAATTTGAAGTTGATTGCGTCAAGCGTTTAGGAGAAAGAAGCAGCAGTTCAGGACCTGCAAATGAGCAAAAACAGGCCAAAAGTGCACATTAAAAAATTCATAACTCTTTTCCTGTACATTTGAGCACATGGCTTGTGCTAACTTTTTTGTAGGGCTCAAGGTCCTACATAAGGCTACAAATCTTTGTAGCTCTAGGTCAAACGGGCTGTGACTGAGAGGCTATTTTCCACTCATCAGGCCATTTTGGGGCCAATTACAGCCACTTTTTTCGTTTTGGCGAGTCATCTGACTTTGAGGTGGCATGCGGACCACACCCATTATCAAAAAGTCGTAAAATTTGAAAACTTAATATTCCATGTCTTAACGATGTTCTGACCAATTTTCAGTTATTTTACTCAAACAGACACAGACACAATACATGAAAGTGTAAAATAAAACATTTTTATCAACCACTAGGCGGCGCTAGCAGCTATTCCAAAAACATTTTTCTTAGGTATTAAAGGTATGAGTCTTTATGTGTCTATGAAGTTTAGATTTTTTGAAGCTTGTACATTAGAGTTATTAGGGTTTTTGTCACTCTTGGCGAAGGAAAAATTGAATACATAATTTGAATGTTGGGGGATCGTCACCAAAATTTTGCCCAGTTGTGCCGGTATGTGTGATAATGCACCACAGCAAATATGAAGGCGATAGGGTAAAGCGTTTAGGAGAAACAAAGAGCAGTTTGGGACCTGCAAGCGTCCAAATATGGGCCCAAAAAGCACATAAAAAAATCATAACTCTTTTTCTGTACATCTGAGCACATGGCTCGTGCTGACTTTTTTGTAGGTCTCTAGGTCCTGCATATGCCTAAAAATTTTCATAGCTCTAGGTCAAACGGGCCGGCACCGGCTGCACTTTTTCAACCTTAGGTGGCGCTGCAGAGCCATTTTTCTGCTTAGTTTTAGGAAACACTAAGGCCCTCAAAAATGGAAAAGTTCTACACAGTAAATAATAATAATTATAAAAATATAATATAATATAATATAATATAATATAATATGATAATATAATAATATAATAATAATAATAATAATAATAATAACAATAATAATTAATAATCCGGAGAAAAACAAGAGGGCTCTCGCCGCTGTAGCGGCTCAGGCCCTAATAATAATACTAATAATCCGGAGAAGAACAATAGGGACCTCGCAGCAGTCGCTGCTCGGGCCCTAATAATAATCCGGAGAAGAACAATCGGGACCTCGCGGCGCTCGCTGCTCGGGCACTAATAATAATAATCCGGAGAAGAACAATAGGGACCTCTCAGCGGTCGCTGCTCGGGCCCTAATAATAATCCAGAGAAAAACAAGAGTGCTCTCGCAGCCGTAGCTGCTCGGGCCCTAACAAGATACACTGTCATTTCACAAGCAATTGCAGTGCCAAAATATTCTGAAAAACTGTTGCCATAATGAAAAATATTAATATTTGTCAGTACATTACAACAGTACAACGATATGTAAATAAATATTTTCAAATGAGCAGCTAAACTGAGAGTATGGGCAAAGCATGAAACCTTTTCCAATTTGTTTATCTCTGAGGATATCGGGAGTATTATTGGTCATAATTGGAACATATTATTTGGTACAGTATTGACAGTATTTTCATTCATGTAGGTAATTTAGGTTTTGTGAATTAAATTTGAGTTTGCATACATTATTGTGTACTTTATTTTGTTTTGTTTAATTTTATTTTGTTTTGTAGACTGAAGACTGTTGAAGACTGTTTTGTAGCTGAAGTTTTGTGCTGCATTTAAGCCACCATTAATGCTTAGAGTCACTCGGTCTATGATGGGCAAACACCATTTGTTAGCATCGGAGCGAAACGTTGCATTTATATCTGCAGCTGTGCGGCTTTCGTGCTCACACAAGTTTGCAAAACGCGACAAGACTGCCTTCAATGAGGATGGAGCCGTTAAATTTCCTCTATTGTTTGTGTTTGTATCGATTTCTCTTTTTATCTTTAGTATTGATATGGGGACATTCCCCCTCCGTGAGGTGTCACCTTATCATGGTGGAGGGGTTTGCGTGTTCCAGTGATCTTAGGAGCTAAGTATTCAGGGGCTTTATGTCCCTGGTAGGGTCACCCATGACAAACAGATCCTAGGTGAGGTTTCAGATTAAACACAGTTCACAGACTCACTTGAGAAGAAAAACATAATTGGATCTGGTTTTCCCTTGCCTGGGCGCGGATCACCGAGGTTCCCCTCTGGAGCCAGACCTTGAAGTAGGCTTTGTTGGCAAGCGCCTGGTGGCCGGGCATATGCCCATGGGACCTGGCCGGGCAAAGCCCGAAGAGACAATGTGGGTTCCCCTCACATGGGCTCACCACCTGTGGGAGGGGCCAAAGGAGAGGAGGGTGCATAGTGAGCTGGGTGGCAGCCAAAGGCGGGGACATTGGCACAACTATCCCCGGCTACAGAAGCTAGCTCTTGGGACATGGAATGTCACCTCTCTGGCAGGGAAGGAGCCTCACCAGCTCAGGCCGTATGTGAGGCAGAAAAGTTACGACTAGATATAGTTGGACACTCCTCCTCACACAGCTTGGGCTCTGGTACCAGTCCTCTCAAGAGGGGTTGGACTCTCTTCCACTCTGGAGTTGCCCACAGTGAGAGGCGCAGAGCAGGTGTGGGCATTCTTATTGCCCCCCCCCTCCCCAGCTCAGCGCCTCTACATTAGGGTTTACCCCAGTGGATGAGAGGGTAGCCTCCCTCCGCCTTCGGGTGGTTGGACGGACCCTGACTGTTGTTTGTTACTATGCATCAGACAACAATTCAGAGTACCCACACTTTTTGGAGTCCTTGTACGGTGTGCTGGACAGCGCTCCCTCCGGGGATTCCCTCCTGCTGGGGGACTTCAATGCTCATGTGGGCAGTGACAGTGAGACCTGGAAGGGCGTGATTCTGAGGAACGGCCCGCAGGTCTGAACCTGAGTGGTGTTGTTTGTTTTGTTGAATTGTCGATAACGAACACCATGTTCAAACATAGGGGTGTCCATATGTGCACTTGGGACCAGGACACCCTAGGCCGCAGTTTGATGTTCGACTTTGTGGTTGTACCATTGGATTTGCAGCCAAATGTTTTGGACATTGAGTGAAAAGAGGGGCAGAGCTGTCAACTGATCACAACCTGGTGGTGTGTTGGCTCCGATGGTGGGGGAAATTACCGGCCAGACCTGGTAGACCCAAATCCACCGTGAGGTTCTGCTGGGAACGTCTGGCAGAGTCCCCTGTCCGAAGGAGTTTCAACTCCTGCCTCCGGCAGAATTTCTCCCACGTCCCTGGGGAGGCAGGGGACATTGAGTTTGATTGGACCATGTTCTGCTCCTCTATTGTCGAGGCGGCTGATCGGAGTTGTGGCCGTAAGGTGGTCGGTGCCTGTCGTGGTGGCATTCCCCTAACCTGCTGGTGGACACCAGCAGTTAGGGCTGCCGTCAGCGTGAAGGAGGAGTCCAATTGGGCCTGTATGACCGGTGGGACTCCAGAGGCAGCTGACAGGTACCGGCTGGCCAAGTGTAGTGCGGTTTTGACGGTCACCAAGGCAAAAACTCGAGTGTGGTAGGAATTCGGTGAGGCAATGGAAAACAACTTCTGGACGGCTTTGAGGAAAGTCCGGTCCACTATCCGACGTCTCGGGAGGGTGAATCAGTGCCCCATTAACACTGTGTACTGTGGGGATCAGGTACTGCGGACCACAACCCTGGACGTCCTGAACCGGTTGGCAGAATACTTCGAAGACCTCCTCAATTCCTCTGACAAATCTTTCTCTGAGGAAGCAGAGTCTTTGGGCTCCAAGGTGGGCTCTCCCATCTCTGGAGCTGAAGTCACCGAGGTGGTCAAAAAACTCTCTGGTGGGAAGGCCCTGGGGGTGGATGAGATCCGCCCGGAGTTCCTGAGAGCTCTGGATGTAGGGCTGGATGTCCTGGCTGACAAGCCTCTGCAACATTGCATGGACATTGGGGACAGTGCCCCTGGATTGGCAGACTGAGGTGGTGGTCCCCCTTTTTAAGAAGGGGGACCGGAGTGTATGTTCCAACTACAGGGTAATCACACTTCTCAGCCTCCCCGGTAAGGTCTATTCAGGGGTGCTGGAGAGGAAGGTCTGTCAGGAAGTCCGATTCTGGAGGACCATTGTGGTTTTTGTGCCAGCTGTAGGTTGGACTCTGCCAAGTCTGCCCTTTGTCACCGATTCTGTTCATCATGAGGGGGTCCGGTTTGTGAGCCTTAGCATTGCATCTTTGCTTTTTGCGGATGATGTGGTGCTGTTGACTTCTTCAGGCTGTGTCCTCCAACTCTCACTGGAGCGGTTGCAAACCGAGTGTGAAGCGGCTGGAATGAAGATCAGCATCTCCAAATCTGAGACCATGGTCCTCTGTCGGAAAAGGGTGGAATGCCCTCTTCGGGTCGGGGATGAGGTCCTGCCCCAAGTGGAGGTGTTCAAGTATCTTGGGGTTTGGTTCACGAGTGAGGGTAGGATGGAACGGGAGATCGTCAGGTGGATCGGTACGGAGTCTGCTGTAATGCGGACTCCGGTCGGTTGTGGCGAAGAAAGAGCTGAGCCGAAAGATGAATCTATTTACCAGTCGATCTACGTTCCTGCCCTCACCTATGGTCACGAGCTGTGGGTCGTGACCGAAAGAAAAAGATCCCAGATACAAGCGGCCAAAATGAGTTTCCTCCGCAGGGTGGAAACTCCCCGTCTCACCCTATCTCCTTTATAATAGGTGAGAAGCTCGGTCATCCGGGAGGGCCTCAGCGTCGATCCGCTGCTCCTCTGCATTGAGAGGAGCCAGTTGAAGTGGTTCGAGCATCTGGTTAGGATACCCTCCGGACGCCTCCCCGGTGAGGTGTTTCGGGCATGTCCCACAGGAAGGAGGCCCTGGGGACGACCCAGGACACGTTGGAGAGACTATGTCTCTCGACTGGCCTGGGAGCGCCTGGGCATCCTTCCGGAGGAGCTCGACAAAGTTCCCGGGAAGAGGGAAGTCTGGACTTCCTTGCTCAAGCTGCTGCCCCCGCGACCCGACCCTGAAACACAGCGGTAGAAGATGGATGGGTGGATGGGGACATTTTAAATCGGAGTAAATGAGAATTCCTATTCTTATGTGAATGGTTTCTTTGTTTTGTTTTGTTTTATAGGCATACTACTGGTATTTAACTACATTTCCTTAATTGAAGAAATTAAATCAGTTGTGACACTGATTCTTACTTTTTCCTTCTTTTTTTTTTCCTAAAGACATGATTAAGTAACAATCAATTTCACACATTTGACCAAATTCTTAAAATCCACCTTTATTATAGTAAGGTTTTTAGAGTTCAGAAGCAAGGTGATTGCAACTCAAAAATGATGTAAGAGAGCAATTATCTCTATAATGCTGTTGAAGGAGTTCCCACTAAAATCTTCACAGTTTAATTCACAAAAATGAGAAGTGCTGAAATATTGTTTTGGGTCATCTCTTTTTCTGTATGCCATATGTGCACACGATCATAGACTAACAGACCATATGCGGCCTCTGACATTTGGTCCAACATTGCCTTGTTCATTAGTCATTGAATGATGTAATCATCTGTAAAAAAATAGGTTTACTAACACTCCACAAGTACCAGAGGTCAGGTTTCCTCATGAAAAGCTCATCATAACTAATACCATCACATGTCGACATGTTGTAATGCATTCTTCAGGTGTGAGTCAGGGGTTTGGCTATTTTTGAAGTCAACTGCCAGGAAGTCAAAGTATGCCTGCCTCATGATATTGGTTGCTTTCCAGTCTTTCCTTTTGTCATACACGCACATGCACGCACAAAAACACACCACACGATGCACGTAATTCGATCAATTTCTGATGTCATCTACAGCCTGCTGATGGCCCTGTTAATAATAAGGCATAATGGCACGGAAAGTGAAGAATGCACAAAGGAGTAAAAGGGGTGAAAAAAGAAGAATTCACATGAGAATTCTGCAGGGGGGTGGAGGATACAATTTTGCTTTTTTTTCACTTATCGTGAAGGGTTTCCGGTCCCCATTAACCGGGAAAATGAGGGCTCATTTAATTACTAAAACGTTATGATATCACTGTCTGATTCAATTAAGAGTGCGCTGTTTAGAAAACACAGAAATGTAATCCATTTGGTTATTAATTGCGGTCTTTTAGCAAACACATAAATCATAAACTTGGTGAAACACAGGTGCTGCTCAACTTGGGGTATTTATGACAAAATGAACTCAAACCGGGTTGCCAGGAAACGGAAAAACAACAGCTTAGAGCACATTCAACGTTACAGTGGTGAGGCATTCACTGACCGCTCACAATGTGGGAAATCTACAAAACGTTTAACTTAACACATATGTAAAATTATGAACATGAACATAAGGAAACATGAAGCGTTTACAATAGATGAGACTTTTCTGTTTTGCTTTAGCTTTAGCTTTAGCTAACATACAACAGTGGTTCTCAAATGGGGGTATGAATACCCTTGGTGGTACTTGAAGGAACCTCAGGGGCTCTCGAGATTTTAAATAAAACAAACAAACAAACATGCAAAAATTCTTTAAAAATAATATTTAATTAATTGTTTCAAGAAAATATACGTTCTTAAACAAATTTTATGGTCAGTAGGTTATTCAATTTCATTTTCGTAAAAAGCCATATTCTTCCCCATAACAGAATGGTTCGACCCAATCAGTCATGTGCTAACTCTCGACACCTGTGGTGTTAATGATTTATTTTTGTGAACACATCTCTACTATGATCCCAAAAGAGGACATTTAAGTTAAATATTTTTCTGTTGACAAATATTTATTGTCATTTCTTTTTGAGAACTTTGTGTTGATTATTTTTTGGGGGACAAATAAATATTTTATTACAATATATTAATAATGAAGTTATTGATTTATTTTTGTGAGAAGCGCTCTACTGTAATCAAAACACAGGGCGCTTTATGTTGAATTTTTTTCTGTATGTATTTATAAATAATTATTTTTGAGAACAGGTCTGACACTTTATGTTGATTATTTTTTGTAGACAAATATTGAATAATAATTAAGTTAATGTTTAAATTTTGTGAACAGATCTCTACTCTAACCCCAAAAGAGTGTGTTTCATGTTTAATATTTTTCTGTGGAGAAATATTTATTTGTATATATACATATTTTAGAACAGGTCTGACACTTTATATTAATTATTTTTTGTGTAAAAAAAAAAAAAAATAAGTTATTTATTTTTGAGAACATATTTTTTTCCTAGATCCAAAAGAGGACACTTTAGGTTGATTATATTTTTTGTGGACCAAAACAAATTATGTTTGAAAGAGTCTAAAGTTTAATAAATCAGACACCGATGGCATGTTTTAATTTTATTTTTTAACCCAAAATTGCTTTGCACTGGTTAAAGGGTACTTCATCACTGAAAAAGAGGTTGAGAACCACTGACATAAAAAATACCAGAATTTGAGCCCAAGATTAAGGGTGCGTCTTATAAACATGTGTCTCATATTTGGGGAATTAAGGTAACGTATATTAAAGTTTCAAAATTCACCACCTTCTACCAATACATTGAATGTGCGTGATGTCCAGATATTATTTTTGTCCACTTGGACTCGTTCTCCACACATTCTACACAGTTGCAACTAATGCCGCGTTCAGATGGAGCGCATTGTTTACGCCAAGGGTGTCAAACTCATTCTTATCGAGGGCCACGTTGCAGTTACAGTTTCTCAGTCAGAGGGCCGGGATGACTGTGATAAAATACATTTTGGCTGTATTTGTCACACTTCCAACTAGTTTTGAAATCAGAGAGAGGATGAGGGCAAAAAGCGCTTGCTTTTTACCCCAAACAATTTTAAAAGCTGAAGACGACTTACAAATGTGGTATTTTGACTGGAAACTTGAATTGGAATGGGTGTTTCGCGGTCCGCATGAAATGATGTGGCTGGCCGGATATGGCCCCCGGGCCTTGAGTTTGACACCTGTGGTTTACGCTCTACACGAGGCGTTTTGTCGCAAGCGCAAGATGAAGTTCACTTTTCACACAACAGTGTCACGCGAGAGGAGGGGAGTGAGCTTGCTGTTCACTTTACAGTGGATCCAGAAAGGAGAGCATTGCTGAGAACGTTCACTGTTCTGGGATGTGGCAGAGCCAATATTTTCTCCGACAGCACTTTTATTGTTTTTGTTTTTTTTACACTGCGTGTCCCCCGCTTTACGGCAATACTCGTCAAAAAAAAAAAAGTTTCAATCTCGCAATCAAGTGGCTGATACCGTGCTAGCTGTCAGTGCTGCACTATTGTTAGTTTAGCACAGTAACTACTGTTCAACAGCTGTTAAAAAAGGAAGCAAACGCTGCACATACCAGTTGTCTGTCCCAAGTTCTCCCTTCCGCCTTTCTACAAGCCAGGTGAGTCCTCTTGCTTGGCTCGGTTTTTGTTTTGAAAGTTCAGCTGGCTGTGTTGAGTAGCTCCGGTGACTGCAAAGCAGCTGCCATGGTTCATTCCTGCCCCCTGTATGAGCCGTTGAATGTTCCTGAAGTTGATTGACTGTGGCGACGCGACTTGTGAAAAGAGTTAAACATTTTTTATCTCTCGCGTCACGCGTAATTACATGCCGCGCGTCGTTCCATCGTGCAAACTCCATTGACTACAATACAAAACCGTTCTCTCTTCGCACACCGTCTGAACACAGCATTGGACTGTGAATTTGTAAAGGCGTGTGTGTTTTCCTCACCGAGTTTAAATTGAATATATGGGTATGTACTTATATTAGACCGACTATTGAAGGATGCTAAGAAAAATGAACAATATCATGACCATTGACATTCACCCACTTCATACTGTGGAGGTGTTTTGGCAGAGCCGCTTCAGTGGCAGGCTTCTTATGGAAGGATAGTGAGAAACGCAATTTCAATTCCTTTGTATGTTAAGCACATGTGAAGAAATTGACAATAAAATTGACTTTGACTTTGACTTTAGATTACAATTCATTCTTAACCAGTAGTGGTAGGCTATATGCAATTAGTTCATGTGGTATATTTACTTGAATGGAAACATGTAGTTGTACTGCATTGTACGATAAAATCAGTCCCTCTTTGAACTCTCAATGAGGGAACTGCGATATAACAGCATTTCCTCTGTTGCTGTTTGTATTGATGATTTTGTTCAGAAATTCCATCAGACAGAATGAGTACAGCATGATGTTTAAGAGGAGTAGAAAAAGCAAAAAAGTTACAATTCCTCCTCCTTCCTCCCCCATCTCCCACCATGCTCTGCTCGAAATCTCTTTTTTGAGGCAGAAGATGCTGACCTTGGTCATGACCCTCCAACGGTGACTAAATGTCTGACAGACATATTTATCATATGTATGAGCACCTTAATGAAAGACTTGGAGTGGGAAGATAATTCACTTTCAATTAATTCTGGGCACTACCCTTAGATTAAAAAGACTTGAGCTGCAAATAATGGGCTGCGGTATAAATAGCTACACAGCATATGGGAGTGTGTCCAGGGGAGCAAGCTTCTTGGTGAGGTGTTGAATGGAAAAGATGAAGACGTTAAAAAAACGACATTGAATGAACATACGATAGCTAGCGTTTAACAGCTAGGACTGCTCCTAACTGAACACATGTTGACATTGGCAACACATGTCACACTTACACGTGAATAGAGACACTAATACTCAAACTACAATTCCTTTGCTTTTGGCTCGGATAACATTTAGGGTGTTTTGTTTGTAGGGCATGCACCACATGGAAAGAAAGAGAGAATCTGTGTAGTGAATACTGACGAGATCCTTGGACTGAAGTCGGTCCGTATGGTCCATCTGCACTCATATCCATTCAGTTGTCTTTTCCTGCTTTTCTGCGCCATCCAGGCAAACCACTAAGTCCAGCTGGCCAACGGATTCTGCCAGAATTCAACTGTCGTGGAAGACTTAGAACAGTTGTTACTTGTAGCAAAGTGGCAAAACAAGATGATGACATAACGCCTCAAAATGAAATCTCCAGTAGAGCAGTGGTTCTCAAAGTGGAGTCCGTGGCCTGACTGCAGGGGATCCATAAAATAATTTGGGTGTTTTGGAATGTGTTTATTTTTTTGTGTCTTTTAATAGTTACAGATTTGTGCCTTGTTTAGCTTAGTCTCTGTTTTTTGGCGCTGCTGCTTTTGATAGCGGATTGATAGAGCGCTGCTTCTCTCCTTAGATAGAAGCCATTGTAACATCTCGGGAGGACAGAACATTGGGTTATTCATCAAAAAATATATATGTGTTAATTTTTTTTTTATATTAAATTGTGAAAGTATTCATGACTCTTAAACAAAGCAACCAATTAAACTAGTTTAATATATTTTTTAAAATGTAATAAGTATAAAATTTGTCAATTTGCATTTTTTGTCTACAATTGCTTGATAACGAGGCATTGAAGCCAACAAAGTTAACGCTGTTTTTGACTATAAACCAATCTTTTTGAAAGAAATTGACCCGCTTTGTTATAAGGAAGTGTGCAATTTGCAATTTTTATTTTGTGAACTTCAGTATAGCTGAAAAGTAACAAATGTACTTGTCAAATTGAATTGAATATATATACTTTTTTTTTGTGTGTCCGCAAACATTTGCAATGGGAGTCCTTGGCAAATTTGCTTTCTGAAATTGGTTACTGACCAAAACAGTTGAGAACCCCTGCAGTAGAGTGCACAGTGGACCCCCATGTTACAGCATCCCTGTCATACGTTATTTTCATGTCGCGACGTGGAATGCTGAGTTTTTTCATCCCCTCTTTATGGTATTTTCCCGGTTTTGCGACAAAAACAACTGGCATGACCCTAGGGGCTTGGCTGTATTTGTGTTGTTTTGTCTCCATCTGCAGGCATTTTTAGGTAATTACACTTATTTTCAGTTGCTGTCACACTTGCCTCCCTGCAACGCGTCACTACAATTCTGGTCTGCTATTGGTTGGCATTGTCGTAAATAACCCCAAGCCCGGATCGAATGAGGACCCCAGCCAGACACACGAGGAGTAGTGTTCAAGAGAGTTTATTAAAACAAAAGGAGCACGTCTAGCGTGGAGAACATAAGGTGTCCAGAAAACAGGAAAGTACAAACAAAACTCACAAAGTATCAACTGAGGGAAAGACGACAACGTCTGTGTGGTTCAGTCTAAACGGGATGGGAGACAACGAGGGAGCGGAGGATGCAGGAGAGCGATTAGGACAAAGTTACAACAAAAGATATAAAAAATGTGCAAAATGCAAAGGAATTAAAGTACAAACCAAAATGATCACAAGAAGGGAGGTCGCGGAGCGGGAGCACTGGAGAGGTTACATGACCGGAGTGTGGCGAAGGAATAACCCAGTGTCGCTCTTGCAGTCACCAGCCTTATAAAGCCCTAGATGGGGATCGGGAACAGGTGTGCTGGGCTGGTGACTCCGCCCCCTCGTTGCACAAGAGAAGCTCTGCCAGAGAATCGCACAAGGTTAACAAAACCAAAACAAGACAAAACAGGAACATAACAGGCATCTCCTCACAGAGATGGTGGTCTGCTATTGGTCGGCCTCACTCGTTTCAAAATGGTGGAACGGTAAAGCTTTGTTCGATTGTGAGTGGTTACAAAACCATATTTATAGTGTATTTTATTGCTTAATTCAAAGTTGAAAGAGTTAGCCATGGGTCCCAAGATTGCTAGTGATGTTAAAGAGAGAAGTAAGAAGATTCTGGAGATAACCAAACAATTCTGGAGATAACCCTTTTTAGGGAATATGGGCATAACAAGGGCCACTCAAAGGTAAATAAATACTTTCTATATTTTTTATTTGTGATGTTTTCTGATTGTATACATGTATATTTTATATACGTAGCACTTACTATACTATTTTGGTACAAATTCTTAATATGTATGTACAATTTTGATATTTTTAGCTGGGGTTCTAAACACATTAGCTATTTAACATAGGTTTGGATTGCCGGTCACACGGTGAATTCGCCTTACAAGCCCAACCACGGAATGGATTAATCTCGTAACACGGGAGCCCATTGTACTTCTGTTTCCAAGCATTTATTTATTCAAGGCACCTTTTTCACATCGAGGGGAAAAAAAAAAACTGATGGCGATCAACTAAGCACAAAGATTCACAAAACGTGGATACACAGGATAACATAATGTTAAGCTTTTTATTATTTTTCAAGCTATTCTAAATGACAGATAATATACAGTCAAATTAACTTTATTTTTTAAATAGAAGATAAGTACCCGTCATTTTTCCATCAAAGTACAGTGGGCGGCTTTGCTCGTAACTCGAATTGCTCGTATGACGGGCAATCCAAACCTATGTTAATTAGTGAATGCGTGCAATGCGTGCAAAAACCTTGGGTAAAAACATCACGACTTTATACACATATTAAAAATTAGTAACATAATCTACTGTACAGTTAAATTAAATAACATAAATATACAAAGGAAAAATGACATTTACCTTTGGGGCGACGTGACTTGAGCTGGTGGTAGGTGGAGGCAGAGGGGAGCAGAGATGAACCCGCAGAGTTTATTTATTTATTTTCTTGAACGAGAACTTTTCTCAAACATTAACATATCACCGGCGATTTCCTTCTCTTTAATCCATAATAGAAGAAGCCTCTCCATTTTGTTGTCGAGCGAGGTCCGTCCCCCGGCAAGGAAAGTCTTGCCCTTAGAAGATTGCCGAGCGGTTCCGTCCATACTCACGAGCAAGGTTAACTATGCGTGCGTCTCCTTCGTATTTTTTTTTTATTATCTCCTGCTTGGTTTCTATTGTCATCATCCTCTTACTTCTTCCGGGGGCCCACTGCACTTGAAATGATAATTTCCCTCGATAATTTTCCGCTCGACAAAAAAGACTCAAGGGGTGGAAAAGGAACAACAAAGGCTACGCGGGAAATACTCACGTGACATAGTAGCAATTGAGAGAAACAACTAGGAAAAATGCAATATATACTATACGTAAAAACTCTGGAAAACTCGGGGCGTATGAAATGCTGGCACAACTGACATTCAGAGAATAATCCAAAATCGGCGCCCTGCTTCGGCTGTGCTAAATAGGTGATGGATATTGAGAACAGGTGCACAGCCGGTGGGTCCGCCCCTCGCTCAGACAAGCTCGTCCTGTAATAAGATAGAGCCCCAGCAGGGGGAGACATAACAGGTCATGACATTCATCACTTGTGTGCCTATGTCAAAATGGCAATATTATATTAATATAACTTACAACTGTTATTTTTTTAATATTACAGATTTTGCTCTGGATGAATCTTAGCTAAAATCAAATTTTCCCGAGTTTGTTCAGTACAAGTCAAGTCAAGTCAAAGAGTTTATTGTCATGTGCACAGTGTAGAAACAAGTTTGCCATACAATAAAATTCTTACTTTGCCATGCACACAAATGGCGTAAAATAAGTAAGTTAATCCTTTACCGGGTTAAATCAAGTGTAATATGTTGTATAATGTATAATTGTTCCAAAATCATACTGTTCTGTCACTTGTGAGCTATGTGCAGAACAGGCCTGCAGGCTACTCATTTGATCCTCGCAGGCACCATGTTGGTGAGCCCTGGTGTATAAAATACCAGAAGAAAGAAAATTCACCCAAAAATACAGTAGGTTCTAATAAGTCTGCTTTTTTTGGAGGACTATTCAAATAAGAGAATATTTACTGTTGAAACGCTGAAATTCCAAAGAGTTGTACAACTTTAACCTAATCTGGAAATCATTAATTGATTGTCAAAAATTTGTTGAAAGTTGATTTATATTGGGTTTTTTTCTTCTGTAAAAAAGAATACAGACTGAGGTATACTTGTATAACTTTTTTTCGATAATTTAAATAGAGTCGGTGCAGTGAGCAGGGGGGTGCGAAAGGTTTTCTCTTTCCTGGGGGGCCCTTGCAAAAATTAATATACTGTAGAAGCCCTGTTTTAACCTGTGCATTTCTGTTATGACATGGCAAAGATTGTTAAACCAATGCAAAGATTCTGTACTTTCTGTACTGTACTTTTGATTCTCGACAAAGAGCATAGAAGCATATGAAGAAAATGAACATGTTATGTAAATAAACATATTGCCCCATCCTGTGATCGGATCAGTCATGGGTTACTGATTATTTATAAAGTAGCTAATCATCGATCGTAATAGGCCCCCCAAATGCTGATGGTGTAAGTCAGTATTGATTGTGAGGAGACATCAGTTTGATAGTCACTCCTAAAATGAAATATTTGCTTGAATTTCGTAGTAGTATGTATGCATACATTACATAGTAGCAATTCAGAACTCAGTGCCACCCACACTTTGCTGGCAACAGTTTCCTCAACAACTCTTGTCAGGGGGCAACCAAGATGCCGGTTAAACAGGGCAGGGGGCTTTTGCCATCGGAGGCCCCTCAGATGTTCCCCATCAATATAGTATGGTGATTTTTGTCAATTTTTCAGTTAGGTAAAAGTATCGATACACTTCTGTCAATCAGGGTAGGGAAAAAACTGCTTGCCCAAAGTCCCAACATTTCATCATACCGACACAATTCTATTTCTAAATTTGTAAGAATTTTTGTGTAAGTGAAACGCCCTGCCCGTTTCTATCATCGTCGGTCAGTCATTTTTTCAAGTCAGACGAAATTGTAATAGCCGGTCTGTCAGTCCCTGGCTGTATTTTTGCCCAACCTTCAGCCACCACTAGAGGGTGACGTTTGCCTTTTTTTTCACTGACCCATCATTCGTCAGGCGCTGGACTACTTAGATTAGATTAGATTCAACTTTATTGACATTACACATGTATAACAGGCAACAAAATGTAGTTTAGCATCTAATGTACTTCTGTCTGCACTCACACTACTGTAAGTCTTTTTCTGTATTAGTACTTGCACTGAAAGGGATAGTGTGTAAGATTTACACCATTGTTCATGAAAAACAGTATGCTTTAAATATAATCATAGGTCTAGTTATCATTAAATTATATTACATGAGGGTTGGCACTTCTCCAGAGGCAGCCATGATTGTTATCGCTAAGGACAGTGATATATCTTACACACTATCCCTTTAAAGTTAACAGCATGTCTTTGGTTGTATAGTTACACTGCAATTGAAACATAACACAGTAATATAACTGTAAAAACAAAGCCAGCAAAGGGCTGTAGTACCTCTGTAGTACCTCATGTTTACTATCCTACATTATGAGAAATGCAGGGGACAAAAGTCACTGGATGGCATTATCATGTTTAACATGACACTCAATTGGTGAGTGTCGGTTGTCATTTATAACTGCCTGCCCTACAACTATAGAAGACGGTTTCATGTTAAATGTCACATACACTACAAGTAAAACAAAATATGGTGAGGTTGAATTGCCTAAAAACATTTTTAATTAGGAAATTTAAAAACCGTCTCAAAAAAATTCTACCTTGCAACTCCTGGCTAGGAGCCAATCAGCGAAAGAATGTAAATTTGTAATTTAGCTGTGCTTCCTGCTTTTCATTCCAGTGACTTTAAGTTAGCAGTGTATGCAAGGACCAGATCGGGCCCGCCACATCATTTTATGTGGCCCATGAAATACTGTGATTTGATTTCAAGTTTCTGGCTAAAATGCCAAACTTGCAAGTTGTCTTCAATTTTTAAAAACTTGGGAGATAGAAATTTTTTTTTTGGTTCCCAAGCTCTTTTTTGAACAGTTTTTACCAGCCTCTGATCTCCAAACTTTGGTAAAGTGTGTGACAAACACACTTAAAATTGATTTGACTTCATAGTCATTCCAGCCCTCTGACAGAAACTATGATTACAATGTGGCCCGCAGTAAAAATGAGTTTGGTTTAAGTCATGGAATAAATGGAGGTTTTCTTAAGTATCTGCCAGTCTTAATGAAACCATGCTCCTCTACTTGTAAACTTTTGGCAATGTGAAACACTGCTTTCACTGTTCAAGAATGTGAGTGTAATGTTAGGGCCTGGAATAGCTAACACTGTTACGTGACATCTGTCGAACAGTCAAAATGTACACTAAACTGAAGGTGTCATCGCGAAAACAACAGCCTCTTTTGTACTAGGGGTCATTTGAACCACTTGAATTTTCAGTTGAAAGAATGACTATGTGATAAAGCAAAAAATTATCCGCTTTGTTGGTCGATTTATGTTGAGTTTGGCAAACACTATGTTTTAAAGTCCTTTTTTTTTTTTTTTTCATAAGTAGAAAGAACTCTTTAGCCTCCAGACAACCGAACGGCCATGGCCATCCTAATGAGGACAATTCAAGCGCTTCCAAATCAGATGGTGTGTTGAATATGAAGCAATGCTTAAAACATAATACACTATAAGAACATTTGTTTTCTTCACCAAGATCAGTAATGTTGATCATAATCGACGACCAATCAATTGGAGCACCACTACTTGTAACCTACTGTATTTTATAATACATGTAAACTAGGCTAACTCACTAAATGCTAGGGATGTATTTTCAGGTTTTTTTTAAGATTCCAGACATAAAATTCCAGATACATAATCATTTAATAGATATTTAAGTATAGACATTCATTTCCAGATTCTTAAGTATTAAATTGATACTTAAGTATCTGGGATTGAATGTCAACTGAACTGAACTTAAAAACTCCAACACTTCATTTAAATTGCTTGGGATCACTCAATCAACACAGAGAAAGGCAGAGTAAAATAACTTAGTAAAATAATAATAATTTTGTTATAGTACCGTATTTTCCGTACTATAAGGCGCATCCAAAAGCCTGATTTTTTTTAAAAGCTGACGGTGCGCCTTATAATCCGGTGCACCTTATATATGGATCATATCATGTGCTGACTGCAAAAACTATAGTTTATGCCTAAAAAAATCCAGATCAAACTGACCTGGCCCGAGGGTATTAAAGCCGACTCGGCCCAGTGCGATTAATTAACTTGCAGGCCCAACACGATTTTTTTTCTTCTGAGGACTTAAGGGTATGTGGCACCACACTCATGTTTGTCATTTAAATTTCCCTGACTTTCGTTTGTTGGTAGCTTCTTTGTGCTCCATATTGAAATAGCGGGTCAAAAATATATAAGGCATGCAGAGGAAAAAATTAAAAAGAAGGCGGCGCCACGCGTTCACCTGCGCTTGGCTCCTCACTCATTTTTGTCATTTAAATTTCTCTGATTTTTGTTTATTCATTACTTCTTTGTGCTCCATATTGAAATAGTGGATCAAAAAAATATGATGCATGCTAAGGAAAAAATTAAAAAGACAGCGGCGCCACGCATGTTTCTCATTTAAATTTCCCTGACTTTCGTTTGTTCGTAACTTCTTTGTGCTCCATAACGAAATAGCGGGTCAAAAATATATAATGCATGCCGAGAAAAAAATAAAAAAGACGGCGGCGCCACGCCTTCACCTGCGTTTGGCTCCTCATTCATACTGTTGCATGTTTCTTGTTTAAATTTTCCTGACTTTCGTCAATTTGTAACTTCTTTGTGTTCCATTACGAAATAGCGGGTCAAAAATATATAATGCATGCAGAGGAAAAAGTAAAAAAGACGGCGGCGCCACGCCTTCACCTGCGCTAGGCTCCTCATTCATTCTGTTGCATGTTTGTCATTTAAATTTCCCTGACATTCATTTATTCATCACTTCTTTGTGCTCCATATCTAAATAGCTGGTCAAAAATATATAATGCATGCCGAGGGGAAAATCAAAAGGATTGCGGCACCGCGCGTAGTGCATAGCTTGAACTGGAGTTAAATAGCAAGTAAGTTAAATAGCAATTACCAATAACGCATTCTCTGTTTTTTCAGAATTTTTTTTTTAACAATTTTTTTTTAACAACAAATATTTCTTAGTATCAATCAATCATCCATCCAGCCATCTTCTAGAGCCACTTATCCCCACAGGGATCGCAGGCTTCCTGGCGCCTATCTCAGCAGGCTTTGGGCAGTAGGCGGGGGACACCCTGAAATGGCCAGCCAATCGCAGGAGGGCACACAGAGACGAACAACCATTCACGCACCAATCATTCCTATGGACAATTTAGTATGTCCGATTCACCTGCCATGCATGTTTTTGGAGTGTGGGAGGAAGCCTGAGTGCCCGGAGAGAACCCACGCGGGCTTGGGGAGAACATACAAACTCCACACAGGAAGGCCGGAGACAGGTGGGTTGGAACTGGGACCTTTGAACTGTGAGGCGGGCGTGCTATTCACTCCGTCCCCGAGCCGCCATCAATCAATCAATCAAATTTTATTTGTATAGCCCTGATTCACCGAAGTCTCAAAGGGCTTCACAGATGAAAAGAAGTGATGTTAAGACTTCTTTCGAAAAAAGAAGTCATACAGAGACATCTTTTCGGTGTAAGGTACACAACAGCATCTCCTGTCAAAGCTCCCAGAAGGGGAATGAAAAACTTCAAAACCCCAATTTGGGGAAAATCAGAAACCTTCAGAAGGGACCACAGGTGGTAGGAACCCCCTTCCAGGCCCACAGGTTGAAGTGGATGCAGCATGTACCAAATACAGACAAATATATACACCTCACAGACAAATTCAGGTACTCAATATAGATTACAGAAAACATAATTGTGCTATATAGTGCAGCGATGACTTGACAGCAGGCAAAGCCAGTGGGCAGGAACCTTCCCACAGTCCAACCAAGTGGACTGCAGACGGTCGATCTCTTAACCTGTGATAGTCGATCAGCGCAAGACCAAATGGGGGCGGTCAAGTCAACCTTCACCATCTAGCTGGCCCCCTCTCCGAGCTGGGAGAAGAGGGCAGGAAAAAAAAAAAAGAAAGCTGCATACAGGCCCACTAACTAAATGCTTTTGAGTATAAATGTGTTTTTAGTTGGGATTTAAAGATTTCTACTGAGGTGGCTGTGCGAACTTCCATAGGTAGGGCATTCCAAAATACTGGCGCACGAATGGAAAAAGCCCTTGATCCTGCGAACTTCTTTTTAGCCCGTGGGGTTGAGAACAAACCGGCATTTTGTGACCGAAGTTGTCGGGACGGCATATATGGTGATGCTAAGTCGACGAGATAGGAAGGAGCTAAAACGTGTCAAATTTTATAAGTAATTAACAACACCGTGAAATCACATCTCATGTGTTTTGGAAGCCAATGCAGGTCAGCTAGAATCGGAGTAATATGATCGAACCTTCTCGTACTTGTCAGTAGTCTCGCTGCTGCAACTTGTACAGACTGCAGGCTTTTGACGCAGGACGTGGGAAGCCCAGAAAACAGAATGTGACAATAGTCTAGGCGTGACGTAACAAATGCATAAATTAATGTTTTTGCATCGCTATGAGAAAGAATAGGGCGAATTTTAGCAATATTGCGTAGGTGAAAAAGCGCCGTTCTTGTTGTCTTATTAATATGTGTCCGAACAGAGAGAGTTGAGTCAAATATCATGCCGTGGTTTTTAGCAAAAATACTTAGTACAGTTATCCAGGCTCAATGTGGACTTCTTAATCAAGTGCTGATGATGAGCAGGGCAAATAATTAACATCTCTGTTTTACTATGGTTAAGGAGCAGAAAATTGGAAGACATCCAGTTTAATCTCGGCAAGGCAGGCCTCCAGTTTACTGCACTTGGACGGATCTGTTATTTCTAAAGGCATGTATCGTTGGGTATCATCAGCATAGCAATGAAAACTAATAGCATGTTTTCGTATAACATCGCCAAGAGGAATCGTGTAGATGTTGAACATGATTTCAGACATTCTGTAAGAATATGATGATCATTAGTGTCAAATGCGGCACTTAGGTCAAGCAATAATAATATTGAAGAGATGTTGGAATCCATGACTAAGAGAAAATCATTTGTTCAAGTTTCTTCAAGTTTTTTTTTTTTTTTTGTTTTACTTCCGCGTTTTGCGTCGCCACAGTCAATCAACTTCAGGAACATTCAACAGCTCACGCAGGGGGCAGGAATGAATCATGGCGGCTGCTTTGCGTTCACCGGGAGCGATCCAACACGGCCAGCTGAGCTTTCAATACAAAACAGAAACAAGCAAGAGCACCCACTTGGCTTGTAGAAAGGCGGAAGCGAAAACTTGGGACAACTGGTATGTGCAGCGCGTTTACTTTACTTAACAGCTGTTGAACCGTAGTTAGTGTGCTAAGCTAAAGATAGCGCAGCATTGTCAGCACAATATTTATCACGGTCTTGGCCACTTGATTGCGACATTGAAACTTTTATTTTTTGGCAGGCGAGTATTGCCGCAAAGAATAAAGGTGCTGTCGGTGAAAGTATTGGCTCTGTCACATCCCAGAAAAGTGAAAGTTCTCAGCAAAACTCTTCTTTCCGGATCTACCGTAATGTGCACAGCAAGCTCGCTCCACTCCCCTCCCCTCTCCTCTCCTCGCGCGACAAAAAAGTGGACACAAAAAAGGGGAGCAGCCAGCGCCCCCCCCCACCCGGTCCACAATATAAATCTAAGGCGTTGACCAGTCCGTGGTGATCAAAAGGTTGGGGACCACTGCTCTAGACAATACTAAAATGAATGAATTTCTTCAAAATCTTTCTAATCCTGAGATTGATTCTAATATTGCCAAACAATTGGACTCCCCTCTATCTATTGAGGAAGTATCCAATTCAATTAAAGCTATGCAATCTCATAAAGCCCCAGGCCCTGATGGGTTCCCAACTGAATTTTTTAAAACATTTATTGGAAAACTGGCACCACTACTCTTATCCGTTTTCAACAAATCTTTGGAATCTGGTTGTTTACCACCAACACAACACAAGCCACTATAGCTCTCCTTGTTAAAAAGGATAAAGATCCAACCCGCTGTGGTTATTATAGACAGTTATCTCTGCTTAACATTGATGTAAGGTGCTGGCTAAAGTAATTGCATCTAAGTTGAAGAACATGCTCCCTTCTAATATATCTAAAGAGCAAAATGGTTTTATAATGGGACGCCAACTGTTTTTAATACCCGTACGCATTTTAATATAATATATTAAAAGTATTCAGATGAACCTGCTGTTTTAAGTATTTTGGAGAACTTCAGTTCGTTTTCAGGTTACAGATTGAATTTGGAGAAAAGTGAATGTTTCTCATTAACACTGCAGCATGTGGCCTCCAACACAGATTTACCTTTTCATTTCAGCTTGTCGGGTTTTATATAGGTATAAATGTTACGGGTTCAATATCTAACCTCGCATCAGCTAACTTCAATCCTATATTCAAAGGTGGGGTAACCGCCCCCTTTCATTAATTGGCAGGATTAATGTTGTCAAAATGAATATTTTCCCAAAATTTCTTTTTTTTATTTCAGTCAATTCCTGTTTTTCTACCGAAACACTTTTTTGATTCTCTGGGTAAGATAATTTCTTCTTGTATTTGGGCTGGGAAGCCACCGAGGGTTCGTAAATCTTTATTGCAGAGATGTAGACTTAGTGGGGGACTTGCATTACCCAGTTTTCGATCTTACTATTGGGCTGCTCACGTTCATAAACTTTGCTTCTGATTAAACCGCTTTTTCTCACATAGCCGAGCCACATTTGGCTTGAGGGAGAAGGGAGTGGAGACCCTCAAGAGGGCATGAAGATGCCCATCCGTGAGTCTGGACCTGTATTTGGATTTATTGAAGTTTAACGTGGATAAGAGGTTCTCACACAAGTATGTGCTCCCAAAAAGGCACATGTTCTGCTTGAACATTTTGGAAAGTTCAGGGAACCTGGGGGTCAACTTTCTCAAAAATTGCCCAAGCTTGTCTGCTTCTCCACTCACCTCCCTGAACTTGGCTTTGAGTGCAGAGTTTCACTGCAGGTCAATGAGCTCCATTTGAAGCACAGGAGGGGCATCTTGCACATCAAAGGAGAAGGGGTTAGAAAAAATTTGGAATGTGGCTCTGTGCATCTTGAAGTCTGCAAACCTGTGATCAAATTCCTCCTGTTGCTTCAAAATGGCTTCAACATACTTCTCACCACTGAATGGTATGCCTGCATCCACAAGTGCCTTGCATGCTGGGAAATGGCAAAGGTTTGTCTGAGAGCTGGGCTTTTTGTGCAGAATGCTCTCACTTGGTCATAGGCAGCACTGACAAGTTGCCCCTGGCCTTGTAGCTTCTTGTTCAGAACATTTAGGTCATGTGTAATATCAACAAGAAAAGCTAAGTCCATGAGCCATTTGGAATGACTAAGCACAGGAACAGCGTCCCTGTCCTTCTCCATGAAGTCTTTTACTTCTGCTCTCAACTCAAAAATTCTCTTCAATACGTTTCCCCTGCTGAGCCAACGTACCTCAGTGAAGTAGAGCACATCCCCATATTCTGACTCCATTTCCTCTAAAAAAGCACGGAACCTTCTGTGCTTTAAGACCCTGGATCTGATTACGTTGATGCATTTCACAACGACAGACATCACATTGTCAAAGTTCAGGCATCTGCTGCAAAGGGCCTGCTGATGGATAATGCAGTGCAGAGCTATGGCCTCCTCCACACCCTCATCTTCTAGTTTTGTTTGAACCAGTGCAACCAGACCATTCTTCCACCCTATCATTGATGGGGCTCCATCAGTTGTTATTCCAACAAAGCTCTTCCATGGCAAACCAGCATTCTCAATGGCATCACTCATCTGGTGAAATATTTCCTTAGCAGTGGTCCGGCCATGCACTGGAATTACTCTGAGCAACTCCTCCATCACTTCAAAATTGTCATCAACACCATGGACATATATTGCAAACTGGGCAGTGTCTGTGATGTCTGTGGTCTCATCAAGAGCCACTTAATATACACCGAAACATTTTGCTTTCTCGCACAGTTGATCATAAATGTCACTTGACAGGTCAGAAATGCGCTCTGCCTGTTAGCAGAAAGGCTGATGTTGGTAAACTGACCTTTCTTTTCTGGAAAGACAATATGTGCAGCCTTTATCAGGAACCTTTTGACAAATTCACCTTCTGTGAATGGCTTTCCTGCTTTAGCAATCGTCTCGCTAACGACGTAGCTAGCTTCGACTGCTGCATTATTTTCTTTGGTTGCTTTCTTAAAGAAATCTTGTCTCCTCAGTAAACGTTTTTTAAAAATGGCAACCTGGTTGGCGCTCTCATCTCCCTGGTATTTTTCGTACTCCTCAGCATTTCTAGTTGTATAATGACGTTTCAAATTGTATTCCTTGTGCACCGTAACTTTCTCAGTGCAAATGAGACACGTTGGGGTGCTCCTGTGCTCAACAAAGAAATATTGCACTCCCCACTTTTCCTGAAATTGTCCACGTTCATCACCAACCTTTCTCTTCACTGCAGGATTTGAAAGCGACATCTTTGGGGCTCTGTAATGTGTGATTCCACCAGGAGTCCGTCTATCCGGCTGTGGCGCATGCGCACTTTCGCTTTCCAATCGTTATCGGAACAAGGCGTATATATGACTTAGAGTTCTGGGTAGCGTTGTAGTGAAATGTAAACACCCTTTTCCTTGATAAAAAAGTAAAATCGTAAATAAATACGACGTAGCTGAGTGAGGGGAAGAGCACTCGGCTGGTCACCTAATCCCTTACTTATCTACGTCTGCCATAGAGTTCCTTTAGTGCAGTGGGTAAATTGTTTACTTGCGGTGCGGAAGGGCACTAGTTCGAGTCCCGGCGGATTAAGATTTTACGCCCTAACCCTACAATGCGGAAGAAATTTCAACGTTAAAATGAGCGGAATGCTGAAGAAATTTCAACATTAATATGGGCGGGGCAAAATAGGGTCAATACCTCACCGTGATTGGTTCGTTCAGCTCCACACACAACAAGAGTCATTCATATCAATCTTGCGGGCCGCACTAATATTAATCTTTCATATCAAGACGGGGGCCGCAGATTATCGTCCCGGGGGCCGCAGTTGGCCCGCGGGCCGCAAGTTTGAGATGCTGCTCTACACCATACCTATTTATGCCATGGATACCAGTTTCCTTTTGTAACGCAACAGACAAAGGCCCCATTACGATGGCAAACAAAAGAGAGCTCTTGGAACGATGAAGATGAAAATAGTCGGATGTAATGCCATTTGAACTAACTGCAGCCTGTGGACATACATATAGCAGCCTTACCCATGACACAAATTTCTCCTCAAATCCAACTTCCCCAAAGTAAAAAATAAGTAATCCCATTCAAATCTGTTGAAGGCTTTCTCTGCGTCTAAAGATATTAAGGCTTCCGGTTGAGCAGTTGGAGAATAATTATAAATCGAATTGAAAACCTTCTGAGATTGTAAAAAGAGTACCTATTACGGATGAATCCAGTTTGATCCGCGGATCTGATCAAGGGTAAGACTGTTTCTAAACGCCTGACCAATAATTTGGACAGCAACTTAAAATCCACATTCAGCAAACTAATCGGGCAATACAAGTTACATAACTTAGGGTCTTTACCCTTCTTCAAAAGCAATGAGATTGAAGCTTGATTCAGAGTTTGGGGGACAGCACCTACATCAAACGACTCAGTGAACATGTCCATTAAGTATGGGGCCAGCTGTTTCCAAAATGTTTCATAGAAACTGACCGAAAAACCATCAGGCCCTGGACTTCTGCCACTTTGTATAGACCTCATTGCAGCCTCCTATTCAACAAGGTTAATCGGCCGCTCCAACTCCTTGGCTGTATCCTGATATAAAGTCACCATGTTAAGGTTCTCAAAAAAGGACTTCAAGTCGGTTAGCTCAGCAGAACAGTCAGAAGAGTACAATTTCCTATAGAATCCCATTAATATTTTATTGATTTCCAATGGGTTAGATGTCACTCCGGAGCCAGTCTCAATTTGAGGGATCAGTTGAGATGCAGATATTTGACGCATCCGATGAGCTAACAATTTACTTGCCTTATCTCCTTGTTTATAAAAGTTGATTTTGAGCGAAGTAGTAGATCAGTGGACTGCTGTGAAATTACACATTCGTTCCTTAAAGATATTTGGGTGTTTCAAAGTGGCATATGTGGAGTCTAAGAATGCAATGTGTTGCGACAGCTTGGCCAACTTCACCTTCTCTCTTTTTTTTCGATGGGCCGCGCATGATATAATCTTCCCTCTTATAAATGCTTTCATTGTTTCCCACAACACAGAAGCTGTCACCTCAGGCGTTTTATTAATCTGGAAAAAAAACCAAGTTGTTCGCAGACAATATTAACAAAGTTATCATCTAGTAATAAATAAGCAGCAAGGCGCCAAGGGGGCCTAGCATTTATAGAAACCGAAGCATGATTCAGTACTACAATAGAGTCATATTTACAGCCTGAAAGCGATATCAACAGCTTGTTGTCAATTAAAAAGAAATCAATACGAGTATATGTATGATCAACATTTGAAAAAAATAAGTATGTCCTTTCACGTGAATTAAAGAAACGCCATGGAGCAATAACATCATACTCACTCATAAAAGCATGAATAATCTTGGCTGACTTGGACAGGGTAGCTGGGGTTGAGGAAGATAGATCCAAAAAGGGTCCATCCAACAGTTAAAATCCCCTCCCATAATAAGATGATATTCGGACAGGTCTGATAGCTTTACAAAAAAAACGCATAAAAAATAAAATAATAAAATAATAAAATAATAAAATAATAAAATAATAAAATAATAAAATAATAAAATAAATAATAATAAAATAAAAAAGATTCATTGTGCCAGTTAGGATCATAAACATTTGCAAGAGCCACCTTAACATTGCAAATGTGCCCTAAGACTACAAAGAATCTGCCAGAAGGGTCAGTAATTGTCTTTAAGTGAGCAAATGGAAGATCCCTATGCAGCAGAATAGCTACACCTCTCGACTTAGTAGAAAAAGAGAAAAAAAATACTTCACCAGACCAGCGTTTCTTCAATTTAACACTGTCTTTATCTCTCAAGTGCATCTCCTGTAAAAAAATTATATGTGCATCAATCTGACGCAAATAATGTAAAACCTTAATGTGCTTAATTGGGTTGTTTAGCCCTTTACAACAGAGGCTAGAAAACTTGATTTCCCCACCCACTCGAGGTGGCGATGTCTTAGGTTGAGCCATCAGCAAGTTAAGAGGTAATTAAGCGTATGTATACATGATACACTGAGGAAGAGAAAAATAAGAAACAAGAACGTTTGTGACTGGCATAGGTGCCATCCCTGACCCAAGTAAAACACAACCCCCCCCCCCCCCCCCCCCCCCCCCCCCCCATGTCCCTCCTACTCTAGCAGAAGCATCGGAAGACCGATAAGCGCTACCTCCCCCCAGAGCAAACCCCACCTTGTCGCTACATGTAGCATTTCCAAACTACAAGGCGAACACTGGGAATGTGCATCCTAAGTGGTCCAATATATAAGCACAAATCAAGCGTTCGATAAAGAACATCAAACTCAGCGCCAAAACCTACTAGCTATCTGGTCCAAACAAAGTCCACAGCTGACTCAAGATAATATCCATGCCTGAGAATTCAAGTAAATTAGAGCATTGCTGTAACAGCGTCGCCGTGAAAGTTACGAGTCTCAATATCACAAACCAGTCTGGCAGAATTCCATTGAGGATTAGTCCCCGTCCAATGCTGGGATCTTCTTGAGTCTCTTGCACACGTCCAAAGCCAAATCCAAAGCCAAATCTGGATCTTCAAACTTGTGGATCTGGCCGGAAGCCGTTGTAATTTGCAATGTAGCTGCATTCCGCAAGCGGAATTTAACATCGGCGCAGCTGTGGAGCTCCCTCTTCACCGAGATGAAAGCCGCCCTCCACTTCACCACTGTTGGCGTAAAGTCCGGAAAAATATGAATCCTCTTCCCATTGTGGAGCAAGGGGGAAACCTCTCCAATCAAACTCCGAGACTGTAACCGCGTCACCCTGATGACCATCGGACGCGACGGCTCGCCCACCTTCGGTTTCGATCGTAATGTGCTGTGGGCCCTCTCCAGCGCGGGTTTCTCATTCAGACCCAATAAATTCTTTAGGAATTCAGCGATGAATTCTGTTGGTCTCGGTCCTTCTGATCCTTCAGGTAGGCCCACCAACCGAATGTTGTTCCTCCGGGCGCAAGCCTCCAAGTCCTTGCACTTTTTATTTAGCAAGTCGATCGCGGTAGTGAGACTAACTACATCAGTTTGTATGCTCGCAATGTTGTCACTGTGTTCATTAGCCAAGTGCTCCAAATCACGAATAGTAACAGCCTGCAGAGCAAGTGCTTCTTCCAGTGGTTTCAGAGAGGCCGAGACAGCCTTCTTGACCGACTCAGATATTATAGCATCGAATTTGGAGATGATCTTTTGTTGCTCATCCATCATGACTTTGATGCAGCATAGCATGTCATCATTGTTAGCCTCCGGCTTCTCGGGGGACTCAGGTTGTTGGTTCGGCATACCACGGCCAGATTTAGTGAACTCGGACTTCACCCTAAGACTCGACATATCTGAAATTTCGGTCCGGCTGTTATACGGAAACGAGTCACTATCCGAAAACTCAAAAAATGGAAAGGTGTGAACCGGGTCTTAAATATCAACAAACATAAATTATAACCACATTCCCCGGGAGCTCCTGTTACACGCGCCTTACATTAGCCACGTCCGGAGGCGGAGTCCTTTTTTTTTTTTTTTTATGTGAAGTTTTCATATGTATGAAAAATGTAAATTGTAATTCTGTAACTGGAATTGTCCTATAATCTTTTTCAATAAAAAGATTGTCAAAAAATGGAAATGGATGAAGAAAAGGTTTGGTTCGCTCTGGTTTGATAATTAAGATGGAAAAATAAAACAAAGTCAAACCACATACAGTAAAAGAATAACTAGTTACTAGTCGCTAGTCTAGTATGTGTATGACACAACTGTGTTAACATGAACTACTATTTATGTTTGTGGTTTGATTTTTAAATTTTTACCTTTGCAATGAGAGAAATGTTTGCACGTCATTATGATGCTCCACGTTCATTTTGTTTCCTGTAATACAGTAAAATACATTTTGTTTTGTGTTTTTCCAGTAGATTTCTGTTCATAATCATGGCCATTGACCTTGACCATTTTTATGTACTGTATATATGTTTTGACAATCACCACAATCACATCAATATGACAAACTGAGACTTTAGACAACTTATCCTTCATAGTTTTTAAGTTTCCGTCCTCCCAACATAGCTGATTCAAATAATCAACTCATCGGTAAGCTCAGCGGAACCCTGATATTGGTCCCAATCATTTGAATTAGGTGCGGCGGAGGACGGAGGACAAAAACATATGGAAAAGCGGTCCTCAAGGACCGGGTTTGGACACTCCTGCTGTAAAACATGGTCACACGCGTGCATCATGCTACCTTCTGTATTCTGCTGCTATCTAGCGGCCAGGCCGTGAACTTTAAGCAAAAAATATGCTCAGCTACCCTTCCATGGTTTGTTTCCTCTTCAACATGTTATGAGATAATTAAGCGTGTTAAACATTTAAAATATGTATACCTTCACATCTTAGGAGTAATCCATGCTTTTTAATGATGTATAAGTTTTGTTTCTGTTCTTTCAGTCAAGGATAGTGTGGTCCAAATTGCACACTTCAAATTACTCTGTCCCTAAAATTTATATTGCATAACATGGCTGCTATGCCCAGTAGCAAGTATTATATAATAATATTGCGTGTTATGTAATGGCTTCATCATCAGCTCTTGCTTGTGGGTCAGAATGGTGAAGACCTGGCCCAATGTAATGAAAGGAAAAATAAATTCCACCTGGCAGTTTTGAATCTTGCCCCCTTTTTTTTTTTTTTAAAGAAAACCAAAGACTGTGTGGATGTTTGCTGTATGCGTTCTGGCATTATGGAATATAAATGTGTGTTTTTGTTATTTCTATTCAATATTTTTCAATCCAGGCAGCTCCAGGAGCTACAAAGGCAGAAGGAGGTAGAAAGAGAGCGGCAGGAGCGCGAATGTCAAGAACGGGAACGTCAGGAACGAGAGCGCCTGGAGCGAGAGAATCAAGAACGGGAACATCAGGAGCACGAACGTCAGGAGCACGAACATCAAGAACGAGATCGCCAGGAGAGGGAGAATCGAGAAAGGGAGGCGCAGGCCGAGAGGGAGCGATTGGAGCGTGAACGTCAGGAGCAGCAGGAGCGCGCAGAAAAAGAGAAGGTGGAGAGAGAGCGACAGGAGAAGGAGCAGCAAGAACTGTTGGACAAAGACCAGCAAGACTGGGAAAGAGGGAGACGCATCTCTAATGCTGGTGAGTAATGAATGCACTTTGTTATTCGGCACACTACTATTTCACATTTGATCAGAATTTAAGTCTATGTTGCTATTGTATACATATTTTCTCTAGTCTGTTTCTAATTGATTATTTTTTTCTTTTTAACATTAATGATAATGGAAGGAAAAGGGATGAACCCTAAAGAACATGGCACCGTTTATGCTTGTGCAAACTAATGAACCTTCACAAACACCAAAGCCACTTTGTGGCACAATAAAACTGCAATCTAATGTATATCAAATTTTGAATATATTAACACCTTGATTAGTAAAATACTCAATTTTTGGTGAAGCATTATTAGTGATGGGCAATAATATTGATATATTGCAATACTAAATTTTACTACCAGCTTAGATGTTCAGGATGTTTCGTGCATCATGATTATGATCTCACATGTATATACAATACAACAAAACAAACAAAAACAAAACAAGCACACAAAATGCTATCGCCACCACACCAATTTGCTATTCGTTATTTCAACCATATTGGCCCCTATCACCTTAATACACAGTGATCCCTTGCTTTATTACAGTTCAAGTTTCGCAGCGTCACCACACCGTAGATTTAAAAAAAAAATTAAATATGTTAAGTGTCATTTATTGATAATACCGTAGATGCAGCGTCTATGTCACTTAACATTGCTGCTCCACGGCAGTGCCTCGCCGATGTACAATACTGCATTAACACTCCCCCACTCAGTCTGAGTGTAAAGTCTGAGGCAATCTAACAGCCTGTTAATATTTGGTCTTGTTCAGACGCAAATAAAGTCCCTATTCCTGAACCCTTTCACTACCATTGGGACAATGCATCCCTGTGCTTTTCAAAAAGCGGCACTGGGTATAGGAATGAAGTGGCATCCCAGTGGTTCAATACACATCTATCAACAAATTCTAGTGGCTTCTAGCAACTTTTCCATAAACACCAAGCCAGTGCTGGCCCACTGTCAACAAGGTAGCTTGCGTTGTACAATTTCTCCTCAATTAACCATCTAGTACTGTGGAAATATATTGATATGTGCTTTACCTGTGTGTTTTTATAGATTACACTGTTTAATATGTATTGTAGATGTTTGGTCATCATTTTCACTTCTCTGGTATGGTTTTTGTACAATTATCATGGTCTATGAGATATACAGTCCCAGTGGTATTTGTTGGTGGAAATGGAATTGGGATTTTTTTAAACCAATTTTCCAAGTATCCTTATGAACATTTTTTATAAGTTTTATAAGTTTAAAATGTCTAATTTTCAATGAGTCTGGGCACTCACACACACAAACTCCTTGAGCAGACTTTAGACCAAGGTAAGCAACTTCTGACATGCACACAGTGAGTCACTGTGTACATAACTGATGTTGCTCCCAAAGTGACCTTTATCAGTGGTCCCCAACCTTTTGATCACCACGAACCGGTCAACGCCTTATGCCGCGGTAAGATGGAGCGCGAAGAGCAGATGGTTTTGTATTGTAGTCAATGGAGTTCGCGCGAAGTGCGCGATGACGCGGCGAGCGACGCAATGGATCGACGCGCTGCGCGTAATTACGCGTGATGCGAGAAGTTAAAAAAATTGAACTTTTGTCACGTGTCGTGTCAGCCAATCAGCTTCGAGAACGTTCAACGTCTCAAGCTGGGGGCAGGAACGAATCATGGCAGACGGGTATTGCCGTGAAGCGAGGGGCACGAAGTGTAAAAAAAGAATAATAAAGGTGCTGTCGGCGAAAATATTGGCTCTGCCATATCCTGGAAAAGTTAAAGTTCTCAGCAATGCTCTCCTTTCCGGATCCACTGTAAAGTGCACAGCAAGCTCACTCCCCTCCCCTCGCGTGATACTGTTGCATCTTGACCTCGCGACAAAACGCCTGGCGTTGAGCGTAAATGACGCACTCCATCTGAACGCAGCATTACATTTATATCGCGGACAGTATATCGTGTTGCTCTAAAAAACGATATCATCCTTCTCACTATGTATGCAATTTCAATGCCAGTCAGAGGCGGCGCCAAAAAAACAAAGATCAAGCACAAATGTAGATCTGAAAAGAAGAGCATTGCTGAGAACTTTCACTTTTCTGGGATGTGACAGAGCCAATATTTTCACGGACAGCACCTTTATTCTGTGCGGCAATACTCGCCTGCCAAAAAATAAAAGTTTCAATGTCGCAATCAAGTGGCCGAGACCGTGCTAAATATTGTGCTGACAATGCTGCGCTATCGTTAGCTTAGCAGTGTAACTACGGTTCAACAGCTGTTAAGTGAAGCAAACGCTGCACATACCAGTTGTCCCAAGTTCTCGCTTAAGCCTTTCTACAAGCCAGGTGAGTGCTCTTGCTTGGCTCTGTTTTGTATTGAAAGCTCAGCTGGCCGTGTTGGATCGCTCTGGTGACCGCAAAGCGGCCGCCATGATTCATTCTTGCCCCCTGCGTGAGCCGTTGAATGTTCCCGAAGTTGATCGGCTGTCGCGACGCGAAACGTGAAAAAAGTTAAAAAACTTTAACTTCATGCGAAAGGCAAAATTTTGCTTCTCCTGACCGTGCGCGGCCATTCGCGGCGCTCCATTCGCGTTTATCGCGTCGCCCAACGCGTATTCGCGCGAACTCCATTGACTACAATACAAAACTCTCCGCTTTTTCAATGGTTCACGTTCGATGTGCACGTAGCATTAAACTAAATCATCTCCAAAACATTATTTCGGGTGCAGCTCACGCGGCCCGGTACCAGTACCGGTCCGTGGACTGGGGGTTGGGGACCACTGACCTATATCACATAACAAAGGAGGGGGGGCTCTGAGTAAATCCAGGGGCCTTGCTGTGGCCCTGGACTGAGCGGGCCAAGGGCACATTTGTGGCTCGTGCTTTGGTGATGCAAGGCAGCTCTCAACTCCAAGAATTCTTCTATTTGCATATACCAGCCATTCCATCTTAAAAGAAGTGCATTTCTTTTTTACTTTGGCTTGGTGAGTGGATGTGTCGCCAGTCATTCGTTTCGCCAGGAAAAGGGGTTAGCATTTTCGTCTCTTAACTCCACGTGTTGTTGGCTAGCTAACCTGCGCGAGTTGTATATGCAGGGAACGTGTCAATGCATTTGATTGGATGAATAGTGTTAGTGAAACTTAACGTATCATTGGCTGGACACTTGTCACTCGCTGTCAAAATGAAAAATGGTACAGAAAACAATATTACTTGTCTAATTAATTAGATAAGGTGAGGTCTAATATAAGATATTATTTAATATGTTTATATTGCATTTTGTTTTATGCGCGGCATAGATTTTCTTGTGCGTTGAGAATGTGCGAGCAGTGTGCAATTGATCCTACACGCAGTTTTGCGGGAACACTGCTTATAAACAAGTAATATATGCCATAAGTTTTTTTCTTTTAAAAATAATAAATAAATAAATGATCTGTAGTGAAAGGGTAAAGGGCTTGGCTTAGCCTGTGATTTCCGTTCCTGCTCCCATCCCCCTGACCGCAGTCGGAAAACACAGGGGAGATCTTCTCTCCAGGGTCGTAGCTGCCCTTGGTGTAGCGGCCGTCAACTAACTTGGGAGAACACAGCCAAAACTAAATAAATAAAATAAAATTTTAAAAAAAAAAGGACAATGGGAAGGCAGCCTTCACGCTTGGAGCAGTTTGTTTGGTTGTTTGTAACTGCTCGCACGTTGTTTCTACAGACATGCAACACTCCTATTTCTCTTCTGCACTCAATGAAGGCCCATTATGCATCCACAAAATGCCGAGGGTTTGGTGTGGGTTCTGTAGGTTTAACAGTGTTTAATTGTGGGGTAAGACTTGTGGTGGTGTGGATTTGATCAATGTTAGTAAGAGTACTATTAAAAAACAAATATTGCCATGGCATCCAAGTATTGTATATGTCTGTCTAATCAAATTCAGAACTTTATGTCGAAATATCAACACTTACATCAAGTTTATTACAGTGTAGCTGCAGGGGTAGCGATATCCCAGTGCTTGTAATCTATGATGAGCATGATGACGATCCATGGTTTGAGTTTGATTTGACATTAGAGGTATATTCCAATTCACTACTGGGTCAGAATTGATGGCAGCATTGTGGTGCGCTTCATTGTCATGTTCGCCCTATTAGCATATGCACTCATGACCACGCATGAAGGCTGACACAATTCAGCAGTATTACTCACAAGCTAAAAATACATCAGGGAAAATGCTGGTCAGACCCTCAGGGGTGCTTGTTTGTGTTAGTATGAATGCTTGTGAAATCCTTCAGTGGGCTTTAGGATTATGAAGGTGTGCTGATGTTTTGAAGAAGTCAAGAGAATATTGAGAAGGGTATTGAGTAAAATTTTTCATGGAACAGATTGAAAGAGAAATTAAAAAAAAAAAAAGAAAATCACTGTAATTAGAGAAAATGTTGGGGATGATGTTGAAGAAGTAGTATGTGTAGTGGAGTAGAAGTCATGATGAGCACTGAATCTCGTTATCTGGAGAATGCTGCTTGGCATTAGATGTCAGAGCATTTAACTTGAAGAAGTCCCTTATAGTACAAGTAAGTCATTCCGTCCAATAAATACTTTAATTTAATACGCTCATTAATCTCATGTTTGTGCGTATGTGTGTCTAGTCGATCAAAGCAATATCCACAAATGTAGAATGAAAAAGGCTGTAAAAGCTTTTCATGAACTGTATTTGTATTGAACCTTGGCTAAATACCTAAAATGCTATTCTCACTGTCAGCCCTGTATAAATGTGGTTTGAGGTCAGTATACCTTGCATTCATTCTATTATTTCCTGAACAAAAATGAAAAAATAAATTTAGGTCCATATTTTCCATTTTTATTTTTAAAACAGAAATAGAAGAATCATTTTGTGGAGTTTTCTAGAAAGGGGTTGAATTTTTATACAGTATTTATATTTTCCAAAGTTCAATTTACGATTGTTACGCTTTTCAGACAGGTTGATTCGCACAGAAAATATAGTAGCCTCTAGCCAGTTGCCATTATCCAGCCTTAATAGTGCAGTGGTCCTCCAACATCGGTACCAATACTGGTCCAATATCGTACCGTGGATCAACTGGTACCCAGCTGAATGTGCCACAACTGAAATAATGAACTATTTCCTGTTCATGGATTATTTGAGTCTGAAAGATATTTTATTTTGAAAAACATTTATTTTAATATTTTAATAATAATCTCTCTTGGTAAGGATTTTGATCGCGATTTCCCAACCAAAAAGTAGCTACAAACTGACAAGGAATGGATTCTCGACCTATTTGTTAACAAACGTTGACTGGTCTGTGGTGATAAAAAGGTTGGGGATCATTATTTTAGCGTACTGTAGGTGAAGCAAACATTGTTCGTGTACAATATACTCGGGTTGCATCGGAAACAAACGCTGTCATGATTGTGAACAACATTGCCAGGATATTACTGCAATTCAAGCCAGCCCCCACTTGAAAAGGCTAAGTCTTGCCAACAAACTTTCTTATTGTTAATTAAAATAAAACAAAAGAATGAAATCACAGCCTTTCTGGACTTATCAACAATAAAATGCATTTTATAATAATTTCTTAAGTAAAGGAAGTCTTATTTAAGTATTAATGCTATCATGGCAAAACTCAACATTTAATTGTACATTGTTCATTAATATGACAATAAAAATAATAAATCATATATAAATAGATATAATCATTTGAAGACTTCTTGCAGTCACATGATATGATGTGATTGTGAATGCATACTGCCTTGTTATCCGTTTTTTTTCCCCCAAAATTTTATTGAAGCTATGTAGGTAAAACTGTCACAAACCTTAATATTTTCTTTTTAGCTGATATAAACTCCACATAGTGACTGTAGTTATTTGCATATTCAAACGGCTATGATGTAGTTTAGACATAAACGTTTATCTGAATGTTCACAAAACGCCTTTCACCTTTCAATACCAACACTGATGATTTTTAGGATTCAGATTTGACAAACAATGAACAAGAAAATGTACACGTATAAAGTTGGAAATGAACGGCAGCCAAACCCGCTATCAGTATCATGTCTCTGCCCCCTGTTTGCAAGAATGACTGTTTGCATGTTGGGTTTCCACAGCTTTTACAAGATTGCTTCAATAAAGCCAGCGAACCAAAAGCGCGTTTGTATGCATTTGAATGATAAAAGATGTATGTTTTTCCCTCTCAGCACCACTTGTATACTTTAATGTAAATTTGATTTTTGTATGTACACAGCCTTTGTACCCAAAGTCATTAGGGGTAGCTTCCACCCGCAACCCAAATGAGGCAATCACAGAAAGGGTACAGAAATTTTGTTTTGACTAAAGTAATTCAAGCTAGGGGCGGCTCTATGACACAATGGTTAGCACGACCGCCGCACAATAAGAGTCCTGAGTTGAAATACAGCTCGCTCCAGCCTCCCTGTGAGGAGTTAGCATGTTCTTCCCAAGCCCACATGGGCTATCTCCGGGCACGCCGGGTTCCTTCCACATTCCAAAAACTTGCATGGCAGGTATATTGGACACTCTACAATTGTCCTTGGGTGTGATTGAGTGTGTGAATGGTTGATCGTCGGCTTGTACCCCACAGCATGGGATAGGCACCAGCAAGCCTGCAACCCGTGTGAGGAGAAGCAGCTCTAGAAAATGGATGGATGAAAAGAGATTTTTTTTAACTTAAGTAATTCAAGCTAGGGACAGCTCGGTTAGCATGTCCGCCTCACAGTTCAGTCCCAATGAACTGCTCGCTCCGAACCTCCTGTGTGAAATTTGCTTGTTCTCCCCAAGCCTGCATGAGTCTCTCCAGGCACTTTGACTTCTTCCCACCTTATGAAAACAAGCATGGCAGGTGTATTGGACGCTCTGAAATTCTCCTTAGGTGTGATTGGGTGTGTGAATAGTCATTTGTCCTTGGATGCCATGCAATTGGCTGGCAACAGGTTCAGGGTTTCTCACACCTACTGTCCCAAGACAACTGGGATAGGCACCATCAAGCCAGCGACCTTATGGCGGATGAGTTGCTATATAAAATAGATGGCTGGATGAAGTTAAGCTAGTTTGTATCACTTGGCTTGACTTGATGTTTTCTTGAGCGTTGTGCTCTTTCCAAAATTTCCATCCTTGTCGTCTTTCCCAGCAAGTCTATCAAAGCTTTGTTTATTCTCTGTTTTCTACAGCACTGTCTAAGAGGCATCTGTCCACTAACAAAGATGCATTACCTTAGCTAACTGAATTACATGAAATTTTTGGGAATCAAACTGTGATATAGCTCTATGCTCTTTATTCCTTGCTTCATCTGCTCCACCCCCCCACCCCCCCACCCCCCCTTTCCATCTTTCTCTTTCCTGATGTGTCGTCCTTCCACTGTGTGCACGATGGCTGTCTCCTACCGGGGTTGATGCCTTCCCTTCCGTCATGTGTTGTTGTCCTTCACCATGTCTGTTCGTGCAATCAGCATTCGAAAGCACGCTGTATAGCCCCACTCCACAGGAGTATAACAGGACATCATCCACACCGTCATCTCCACCCACACTCACCTATCCAGTTCCGGGGGCCATTTTATCTTCATCCACAACACCCCCCACACCACCTCTGAGGCACTTGGCCTCCCGTTTTGCCACTTCGCTTGGCTCTGCCTTCCACCCTGTCCTTCCCCACTACGCCACCGTCCCAAGGAGACAGCAGGCATTTGCCCAGGCACCAGCTCCTGCTCATCCTCCAGTCCCCAACCCCGCCTCTATGCCCAAGTCTGTGGCGTGTTCCGCATACAACTTTACTCCCTTGCCCCCGTCACCCCCTGTCATGATTAGCAGTCCACCAGGGAAAGCTACGGGCCCACGGCCACTCATTCCCATTGCAGCTCAATCGACGTTCACTCAGAAACCACCCTCACCATCTCCAAATGGCCCACCTATGTTTCCCGCACCTTCCCCAGTCACCATCATGCCACACAGCCAGCCTGTTGGCATAGCCTGCCCGACCCCACCACCTCCGCCCACCCCGCCGCCATTCACCTCTTCCACAGCACCTCATTTTTCTTCGTGCGTCTCGTTTCCCCCCTCCTCATCCCATGCTCCTGGTTTGCCCTCTCCCTCCACAGCGGCCTCTGCTGCAGTTTCTTCCACCGGGCACCTCATCCTCCCTCTGAGCCTGGACCCATCAGGGCCAGTGGATTCAGATGCAGCAACAAGCCAAGAAAACCACCAACAACATTCAGGCTCCTCTGATCAGCCCCATGGTAAGGCTCCCAGACAGATTACTACTGTCTCCCTGCTGTCTTTCACTGCCTTCACACACTAACAGTAGTAATTCATCCTGATCTCAGCTTGTTCTGAAGTGACTTTTTCTGCACCAGATCTCTATGTATAACCATCACGGTTGTTCTGTCTTTCATCTTTGTCAGTCTTCTGCAGCGCTCCATATGTGTCTGTGTCTGCCTACAAGTAAAAGCCACCTTTTTGAAAGTTCACTCAAAGTGCAAAATATTTGGTCTTTGAGCGGCATGCATGTCTTACAAAATACAGTGGGCCCCCGTGTTACGAACTTAATCTGTTCAGCGGCTATGCTCGTAACTCGAATTGCTCGTATGACGGGCAATCCAGATCTATGTTAATTAGTGAATGCGTGCAACGCGTGCAAAATCCTTAGGTAAAAACATCACGACTTTATACACATATTAAAAATTAGTAACATAATCTACTGTACAGTTAAATAACATAAATAAACGAAGGAAAATTGACATTTACCTTTGGGGCGACGTGACTTAAGCTGTTGGTGGGTTGAGGCGGAGGGGAGCAGAGACGAACCCGCAGATTTTTTTTTTTTCTTAAACGAGAACTTTTCTTAAACGAGAACTTTTCTTAGACGAGAACATATCACCAACGATTTCCTTCTCTTTAATCCATAATAGAAGAAGCCGCTTCATTTTGTTGTTGACCGAGGTCCGTCCCCTGGCAAGGAAAGTCTTACCCTTAGAAGACTGCCGAGCGGTTACGGACATACTCACTAGCAAGGTTAATTATGCGTGCACCTCCTTCGTATTTTTTTATTATCTCCTGCTTCGTTTCTATTGCCATCATCCTTTTACTTCTTCCTTTACCGCCACTTGCAATTTTTGAAGCCATGTCTAACAGATAAAGTTTGCAAAGTCTTCACAACACACCGACCAGCGGTGGCGTCAAGCTAGATGAAGGCGTTCGGCTAATAGCATATCGACATTTCTGTGATTGACGTGACGCCGGCCAATAGCATATCTGCATCTCCATGACTGAGACCGTAACTGTGACCTTAATCGACCAATAGCATATTGGCATCTCCGTGACTGGGACCATGACTGTGACCTTATAAGACCAAGAGCATATCGGTATTGAATATAGTTAGTGTGAAGTGTGAATATAGTTATATATTATATTTAGTTATAGTTGCGAGAATAGTTATTTTTGTTGATGCAGCAAAGCGAAAGAAATAGTGCGGACACATTGACCGGCATGTTGGATTGTTCGTAAGACGAGAGGTTTGTGCGTAAGAGGGGGACAAAAAATGCCACGGTCCATGTTCGTAAGATGAAAAATACGTGAATCAGGGAGTTCGTAAACCGGGGGCCCACTGTACAAATCTCTTTTCGTCAGTAGCTATTTGTCATTCAAACATAGTGTACATAGTGTCATTTTTTAAGCCTGACAGAATATTGTGCGCTATGTCTATGTAAACATGGATGGTATCATATGAAAGTTTGATTTCCATTCCTTACTTACTTGTAATATATGTGGTTTATGTGTAAAAACACCGGCGTCCAAAAGTTACAGTTATCACGACAGGGCTCAATTGGCTTAATATGAGATGTACTAGTCAAGGATGTCGGCTACCCTCCATAAAAAAACAAACAAACGAAAAAAACAAAAACAAAACAAAACGGATCGTATTATTGTACAAAACAATAGAATTGTACTATTTATTATTTTTATTACTGTTTTAAAACACTAGAATTTTCATTCATTCATGCTGAAAGAGTTAAGGGTGCACTTAAAAAAATGACTGGGAAAATTTGTATTCAGTTTATTCCACATCATTTGAAACATGAGTTTTGTTAAGTTTGTCTGGCTTCTGGTTTTGAAACAGGCTCTTCAGGACATTCAGTTAGATGTGGTCAAGCAATGCTTTAACATATTTTATGAAACAGGAAAAATATTAGTTATTAAATATCCCAAAGAATATTATCAAGGCCTGGTATGGTGACTGACAATAAAAATATTCAAACTCTTCTAAAATATGAGCACTTTGGCCCTCAAAGGCCAAAATATTAGAGTTTGCATGTGAATCCAACATGTACTGTCAGCAACAGGTACCGTATGTCAATGATGGCATCATTAAGTTGTTTGTTCATGTCCTGAATTGGTAGTTAAACATGAATACAGATTAAACATGTGTTGTGCTACTAAATTTCAAAACCAAAATGCATGATTGCGTTTGTGTCCAATTTTATTTGTTAAAGGAAGTTTTATTTTGAAATTATTTGAAACCTTTTCAGTGCCTTTTTCTGCATGATTTTTTTGTCACGCAGTGTACAGTGGGCCCCGTGTTACGAACTTAATCCGTTCAGCGGCTACGCTCGTAACTTGAACTGCTCGTATGACGGGCAATCCAAACCTATGTTAATTAGTGAATGCGTGCAACGCGTGCAAAAACCTTAGGTAAAAACATCACGACTTTATACACATATTAAAAATGAGTAACATAATCTACTGTACAGTTAAATTAAATAACAATATACAAAGGAAAAATGACATTTACCTTTGGGGCGACGTGACTTGAGCTGGGTGGAGGCGGAGGGGAGCAGAGACCAACCCGCAGAATTTATTGATTTATTTTCTTAAACGGGAACTTTTCTCAAACTAGAACATATCACAGGCGATTTCCTTCTCTTTAATCCATAATAGAAGAAGCCTCTCAATTTTGTTGTTGATCGAGGTCCGCCCCCCGGCAAGGAAAGTCTTGCCCTTAGAAGATTGTCAAGCGGTTACGGCCATACTCACGAGCAAGGTTAACCATGCGTGTGCCTCCTTCGCATTTTTTTATTATTTCCTGCTTGGTTTCTGTTGTCATCATCCTCTTACTTCTTCCTTTACCGCCACTAGCAATTTTAGAAGCCATGTCTAACAGATAAAGTTTGTAAAGTCTTCACAACATTTCTTCCTTCCGTTTTTCACTCATTTTCTCTCCTTCCTTCCAACCCGACCAGCTGTGCCATCAAGCTAGATGAAGGCGTTCGACCAATAGCATATCGGCATCTCCGTGACTGACACCGTGACTGAAACAGTGACTGTGACATTGTAAGAGCAATAGCATATCAGCGTTACAGTGTCTTGCGTGAGCAGATGGTTTCGTTGATGTAGCAAAGCGAGGTCAATTGTACGTACACATTGACTGGCAACGCGTGGTGAAATTATAGTTAAAACCATCACGAATTTACACACATATTTAAAACTAGTACCATAATCTGCTGTATAGTTAATTTAATTAACATGGATATACAAAGGATAAATGACATTTTCCTCTGGGGCAACGTGACTTGAGCTGAGAGGAGACGGGAGGTGAGCAGAGACCAACCCGCAGAATTTATTTATATATTTTCTTAAACAAGAACTTTTCTCAAACTAAAACATATCACCGGTGATTTCCTTCTCTTTAATCCATAATAGAAGAAGCCTCTCCATTTTGTTGTCGAGCGAGGTCCGTCCCCCGGCAAGGAAAGTCTTGCCCTTAGAAGATTGCCGAGCGGTTCCGTCCATACTCACGAGCAAGGTTAACTATGCGTGCGCCTCTTTCGTATTTTTTTATTATCTCAAACTTGGTTTCTATTGTCATCATCCTCTTACTTCTTCCTTTACCGCCACTTGCAATTTTAGAAGCCATATCTAACAGATAAAGTTTGCAAAGTCTTCACAACATTCCTTCCTTCCGTTTTCCACTCATTTTCTCTCCTTCCTTCCATCCCGACCAGCTGTGCCATCAAGCTAGATAAAGGCGTTCGGCCAATAGCATATCGGCATTTCTGTGATTGACGTGACGCCGGCCAATAGCATCTCCGTGAGTGAGACCGGAACTGTGACCTTAATCGACCAATAGCATATTGGCATCTCCGTGACTGACTCCGTGACTGAAACAGTGACTGTGACATTGTAAGAGCAATAGCGTTCAACGTTGCCGTGATGAGCGTCAACTTGACGTAGTAAAGCGAAAATAAATGTACGAATACACTGGCCGGCATGTCGTATTGTTCGTAAGATGGAAGGTTTGTGCGTAAGTGGGGGACAAAAAACTTCGCGGTCCACTCTCGTAAGTCGAAATGTTCGTAAAAGAGCGTGTTAGTAAACTGGGGGACGACTGTATTTAGGATTGAAATATTTATTTCTGACGTGCACTCAAATACTGTATATCGTTATCCGGGGTAAGAAAAAAAATGCCTGGGCCATTCTTTGAACCGACTTATTCCAATTACTATTTCAGCCCAAGAACTTCTATTTTGCATGAACCATAAAGATCCGGCCTCACATTGTTCACAAAGGAAAGATGCAGGTTACAGAACACAATAATTTTGGTAAGTTTTTCCCACATTTGTCTTGTTGCGTCACTGTTCTTGTCCCACCGGACCCGCCTTTGAAATGAACTCACCAGAGTTTGTTCCTGCATTCTAGTCCACCCACATTCATTTTGTGTGTAGCTGTTTGGTCTTAGTCTACGTTTCATCCTCAAATCTTGCATTTGGCTATTGCATTCACTGGAGTTTTTTATGTTGAAATGTTGTCTGCATTTTCTTTCACTGAGGCACGCTCGTTTATTTTTCCTCATCATGAAAAAGCTGCCCCACCATTGGTTAAGAGGGGTCTGCCTCAGGTAAACTGGATATTTTGGCTGAGCATGTATTGAAGAAGACACGCCACAACACTGGATGCTGCGTTCACGTTCAATATTAGTATCTCAAAATGGCATTGGCCACTGATGAAAAGCGTTGAGTTTCTCCTTTGATTCTTAATATATACTTTGCTAACTGTCAAGTGAGACCCATTTTGCATAATTCGATGTTGTAGATGTTGTTACAGGCCTGTTGTATGTAGTATGTGCTTGGTTCTAAGTAGGCATTATTTTTTTCATTGGTTTGCACTCAGCAAGTTAAGTTTAGCTGTGTTACTGTGCGCCAAAATTTTGCTATGTTTTGGGTGAATCTTTTTTTAATTATTTACTTTATTTAGTTTAATTTATTCTTTAGTTTATTCTTATTATTTTGAAGTACAAAGCTTTTGAAGCCTTGTTCATATGCTGCTCTTTTTTTCAAGAAGTACAAGAAATACACGTTTGACCAAACAGGATGAATAATCGTGATTAATAATCGTGATTTCAATATTGATCAAAATAATTGTGATTATTAATTTAGACATGATCATGCAGCCCTACCGGTATGGGCATCAGAAGAGGACTCGTTTTGTTGTGATGAAATATTGAGCTTACTGCGCATATTAAATAGAACTTAGTGAGCACTGCCATTCATACATACAACTGACAATCGGATTTCACAGACTTACATAGTATGTAGATTAGATAAAATTCTCACTTGCATGCTGCCCCTTAATGACTTAGGATAATTTTTGCTCAATTTGGGGAAGAGTATACCTTATTATTGTCATTGTTGTCTGTTTATTATTTGGACATGCTTAAGCATATAAGCCATGTTTAACACTTGATTTTGTTTGTTAACCAAAGGTGAATAGTTTTATCCTTAAGTTCTTTCTTTGGTTCTCCAACCCCCAATTTACCCACAGACAGTGTACAGCCAGTAGGGTTGACCACACCCACACCTCCTCCACCTCCACCCCTGCCACCCGGCTCTACTGTGCCATCTGTGGCCACCACCCCTACCACACCATCAGGACACCCTCCCCCACCACCGCCTCCACCTCTGCCTCCTATATTGACCCCAGCCGGGACCCCTACATCTCCACCTGGGCCACCACCTCCTCTCGGGGCACGAACACCCCCCCCACCCCCAGCACCTCCTCTTCCCGCTGGCCTCTTCTCCCCTGCAGACGACCGCCCTGTGTCAGGCCTTGCTGCCGCCCTCGCTGGAGCTAAACTGCGCAAAGTGCCAAGGGTGAGCACGATATGTCTTGCCTCTCTCGAGGGCTCTATCCCATTTAGGTTTCTGTTGATTCCTTTTTTGAACAGTTTTGTCCATAATATGAGACGGTAATACAGCTTTGTAAAGCTTTTTTTTTTTTTTTTTTTGCTTTGGGATGTTTAGATGTACCACTAATATACTGTTTACAACATATTTAAGATTTTGACTCTTATCTTTCACCACTTTTGGCCTATTGGAATCCAATTACACCTTTTTTCATCACAACCCCTCGGTATTAGTAGACAAGGAGTTTTCATAATTCTGCTTGCACTCATATTCAAACTCAATTACACTACAGTGTTCCTTCATTTTTCGTGGTTAATGGGGACCAAAAACACCTGCGAAAAGTGAAATCCACTAAGTAGGACATCCCCACCTACCCACACCCAGGAATTTTCATGTATGTGTCATTGGGTTCCAGAAATTTTAAAATTTGAAAAGTGTTTATACTTTGTATATTTGAGACAAATATTATTGCAGTACACATATTTACTTAGTTTTAATTATTAAACCATATACAGTAACGTTACTGTTATCCCTTTCCCGTTTCCATCCCTTGGCCGTAGTCAGGGAACATGGTGGGTCGGAGTTGCCCTTGGAGTAATAGCCCTCGGGCGTCGGCCTAGTTTGGAGCGCGTCGTTGACCAAAAATAACAGGGAAGCAGAACTTACGCTTGAAATTCCAATTCATTCCATCAGCAATTTGAAATATCTTCCCAACACTCTCTCATCCCCGCCTTACTCCTTCTGACATGTCTTCTCACTTGCGTGTGAGATTCACTCAGAGATAGCAACTGGAGGCACTGTCATCAACAGCTTGGACAAGACTGGTGAGGCAGTCAATCAACTAACTTCTACAAGACACGTGTTTAGCTCCCGGCCCGACATAGACCAATGAGGGCAGGATTGGATTACAATGCCTGCCGTCATTGGTCGATATCGGGCCGGGATTCAATCACATGAGAGTGTTGGGAAGATGTGAAAAATGATTTTGTATTAATTGGAATTTTAAGTGTAAACTCTGTTTCCCTGTTTCATGTTTGAGCAGATAAGGGCACCAATCTCGGTCAACGTCCAAGAGCCATCACTCCAAGGGTAAGTCAGGCACTCCTTGTTCCCTGACTATGGTCAAGGGACTCTAGAGGGGACTCTAGGTCGACGTCAAGAGTGCCCATGGCATGTGTGATTACAGTCAACTCGTCTGTTTGGCATGCAGGAAACTGTCACAGTGCACCACTCCGTAATATAAAAAACTGAGGGCACAAAAGGTGAAACGCAAAGTAGTAAGAGAACACTGTATAATTTTCCTGACACACCTCAATGCATTTTTTTAAATCCTTTGTTCTATCGAGACATTTTGCAGTCCATATCTGCAACTTGCAGTAATAATAAGATAAAAAAGCCTTCCTACAGATGTACTTAAAGCTGTTTATATATATATATATATATATATATATATATATATATATATATATATATATATATATATATATATATATATATATATATATATATATATACATACACACACACAGGGGCCCTTGTTACGAGATTAATCCGTTCGAATTCAGGCGAATTCACCGTATGACGGGCAATCCAAACCTATGCTATGCGAAGCTAAGGCTTTAAGAACCTCAGATAAAAACATCAAATTTGTACGTACATATTAAAAATTGGTACCAAAAATAGTATAGTAAGTGCTACCTATATATAATATAAATGTATAGAATCAGAAAACATCGTAAATAAAGAATATAGAAGAGATTTATTTACTTTTGAGTGGCGCTTGTTATGCCCATATTCCCTAATAAAGGTTATCACCAGCATCATTTCCATTGAAATCATCTTCAACTTCTCTCTTTAATATCACTAGCAATCTTGGGACTCATGGATAACCAATTCAAGTTTGAATTAAGCACTAAAATGCATAATAAATACAGTGGGCCCCCGGTTTACGAACCCCCTGTTTTACATATTTTTCATCTTACGACTTGAACCGCGGCATTTTTGGATCCTAATATTGCTAGTGATGTTAAAGAGAGAAGTAAGAAGATGTTTTATATAAAAAGTAAGCTGGAGATAATCAATAAATACGAAGAAGGCTAAGCTAAGCTAGGCTACCCTCACTATGAAATATGCCCATAACAAGCTCTCACGTAACTCAAAGGTAAATAAATCCTATCTCTATTTTTTATTACAATTTTATTTAATTGTATACATGTATATTATATATAAGTAGCACCCACTATACTATTCTTATTCCAATTTTTGATACGTATGTACAGTTTTTATGTTTTTACCTGGGGTTTTACACGCATTTGCTGTTTAACAAAGGTTTGGATCGCTCGCCATACGGCGAATTCGCATTACAATCCCAACTGCGGAATGGATTCATCTCATAAACCAGAGGCCCACTGTATAGTGTGTAAACTATATACCTTGTTTGTTCCTCTTTATTATATGTGTCCAGCACTATATACTTTGGGAGTTCCTAAAGGTAGTTATTTTGAAAATGTTCCCAGAGTGATGATGCTGGGGCAGCTTTGGCAGCAGCCTTGTTGGGCACAGCAGGTGTCAAAATGGAATCCAGAGGAAATGGCCCACTTCCTGGAGGAAGTGGGCTCATGGAGGAGATGAGCGCTTTATTAGCAAGAAGGTACCACCACAGAGTTATTTTATTAATTTGAAATGTGGTTTGGCTTTTCAAGCTTTGGTTTATTTCTGTGTCTGCCCCATTGGAAATTGAAAATACTAAATGAATGAAACCATAATAAACAGTGCAGACTCCTTTCCTTTACAGACGAAGAATTGCAGAGAAAGGCTCTTCACCCGAACCCGACCAGAAATCAGTAAGCCTAATCAGATTTGCTCATTTCATCTTCATGTCTGCCTTTACAACATTGAGAACAGTCCTGTCTGAGCTCACTGGTCAATACCTTTGTGCTTAGCTCTGTGAGTTTTCTGCATGACTTGTTTGGATTGCATGTCAAAGGACAGTATTACAGTCATGACCAAAAGCTTTGTTATGGCTTATTTTGTGTTTCGCTACAATCACAACATCTGTGGGACCTTATATAGACAGTGTGTATCTATCCAGATACACTTCTCCGTCAGTCATTTAGTTGTCTTCGACAACATAGGGAGTCCTATTCATCATGAAGTCATGAAATCAAAGCAACTCTGTGGACCTCAATGATGGGATTGTAACGAGGCACAAATTTAGAAAAGGGTGCAAAAATACAGGTATTTATACTTGTTTTAGGTTTCCAATAAGCACAGTGACCTCTTGTGAATGGAAAAAATGTGAATCACTACTAATCCCAAGCAGGCCACTAATTTAAACTGAGTTATTGGAGGAAGGAAACTTTGTCAGGGAGGTGAGTACAAATTCAATGGTCATTCTCTCTGACCTGAACCATTGCTCTGTTGAAAGAAGAGAACATAGAGCTGCCAGACAGAAGTCAGTCGATAGTTATGAGCCTATGGCAGTCTACCTGGATTTTATACTTCAACCCTTTGTACAGTTTTTGACCGTTTTGAGTCATTTTCTTCCACATCATTCTTGCAGTATTTTAGTCAAGGCTTGGCATCTCCTGCTCGTCAGTGTGATAACTAAGTTGTCGTACCATGTCGAACTTTGACATGTTGTCACCATCTGGGTAAAATTTCAGCTCCCTAGTGTCTTCTTTGAATGCTTTTCATTTCTTGTGAAATGTCAGGTCGTCTTGAGTATTTTTGCCCACCCTTCCACCATCACTAAAGAGCTAAATTTGACTTGTCAAAGTTATTGTAATCGTCAGTTCGTCAGTGTATTTTGCCCACCCATTGGGCGAAATTTGACAATCTTTCTTGTAGTCCATTGTTCATTAGGTGTTAGTCTACTTTTATCGGTACTCTTTTTATTTGTCTTTTCTGAATTTGTATTTAGAAATATCACCATGTTTGGAGTTCTTCAGTTTTGATGCAATTGAACTACAACACAGTAACATATGGTTAACACAATATTAAAGCCATTCGACATTCATCATGTGAGGGATCACAGAAAATGAGAAGGCAATTATCACTCATGTTTACTGGATGGCATTATTATGCATAACATGATGTTCTTAATCAAGTACTGATGATGAGCAGGGCTAATAATTAACATCTCTGTTTTACTGGAGTTAAGAAGCAGAAAATTGGAAGACATTAATTGTTTAATCTTAGCAAGACAGGCCTCCAGTTCACTGCACTTGCATTTCTAAAGGCATGTGTAGTTGGGTATCATCAGCATACCAATGAAAACTAATAGCATGTTTACAGTACATATGATATCGCCAAGAGGGATTATGTAGATGTTAAACAGTAAAGGACCAAGTACTGACGCCTGCAGGACACCACGTGAAACGGAGAACGATTCAGAGATCACATTGCCGTAAGCGACACTATGCGTCCTTCCCGGGATGTAAGATCTGAACCAAGAAAGTGCTGATCCCCAGAGACCAACACATGATTCAAGACGTTCTATAAAAATATGATGATCAATAATGTTCAAGCAATAATAATATTGATGCAATGTTGGAATCCATGGCTAAGAGAAGATCATTCATCACTTTTACAAGGTCTGTCTCAGTTGAGTGGTTGGCCCTAAATCCTGACTGAAGGAGTTCAAATCTACTGTTATCAATCATATAATCGCTAAACTGTCATGAATTTTTGCAATAAACGGAAGATGTGACACTGGTCTATAATTAGAGAGATTTTCAGGATCTAGGTGAGGTTTCTTATGTAACGGTTGAATGACGGCTCTCTTAAAAGCTTCAGGTACAATGCCAGAGGAGAGTGACAGATTGATAATATTCAAGACAGATGATCCTAGGATCGGGAATAAGTCTTTAATGAGTTTGCCTGGAAGCGGGTCGAGCATGCAGGATGTCGGCTTTGCTGCTTTACCCAGGTGTGTAAGACACTCCAGGGATAGTAAATCACGAACATGATTGTCCTAACTACCATCAGCCATCATAGAACCCAAAAGGGTAAGTGGCGCTGCATTTTTTATTTCGTCCCTTATTAGCTGAATCAGCTGAGTAAAGAATTGCATTAAATTGTGTGCCCCCAAGTGAACAGAATTTTGCTGGATGTGAGTTTTGTCAGGGGTTTGACTAGCATGCTATAGTTGCGTATAAAACGCCTATAGAAATTGGCCAACCCCAGGAACTGTTGCAATTGCTTTCTTGTTGTGGGAGAAGGCCATTCGACCACAGCCTGGATTTTGGCAGCATCGGCTCGTAATTGGCCTGTCTCCACGATAAAGCCGAGGAACGGGATCGAGGAGACTGTTACACCCAGCCTACTGGGATATAACATGTGTGTGCTCCCCCGTCCGTACCCTCACCACCAGAAAAGGCCCGTGGAACTAAACGTGTTGAACAAAAACAGCAGCTTTTATTGTCTTCGGAGGGAGAGCAAACATACAAAATAATAAACAAAAAGATCTTCTGAATCCCTAACTAACTAGCCAAACAAAAAGGAAACGAATGACAATTGGCTCACTATCTACCTAACGCAAAAATAGAGAGAAAAAGGGTTAAACAAAAACGGCATCTCCCTCTTTTTCGATGGTGCTGTAGTGTAACTGGTGCTTTTTGAACTTCTTATAGAAGTAACAGATTTCCATGATCATCTTCCTGTAGTAGCACCGCACCGTGCCGAGCGCACTAGCGTCCACCTCCAACTTGAAGGGGCGCGCAAAGTTTGGGGCCACGAGCACAGGAGCGCTGCAGAGGAGAGCTTTGGCAGCTTCAAAAGCGGTTTGACAGATTTCCGACCACAGGAACGACGATTTTGGGCTAGGTTACGTTTGCCGGAAAGGTTTACATCAGGCTCAAGCTTGACAGAAATAGGCACGTTTCCCTTACTCTCTTCAAGTGTTTTTGGTGGATCAGAGGAACATGTCAAAGAGTTGCTAAGATCAACCAAATCTTCAAATTTTCGTGCCTGAGCACGTGTCACAGCACACACAGGAAACGGGGCCAACACGTCTGGCCCAAGTGGGTCAGAATTACAAACAGCCGCGCACAGATTTTCAATTACCTCGGGTGGAGGAAAAACTTTTCCGCCCGCCAAATCGTTTCCGAGGATCAGATCCACCCCAGCTAATGGTAGCTGTGGCCTCACGGCAACTTTAACTTTGCCAGACACAAAACGAGAACTCAAATTAACAAAATGCAATGGTGCACGCACTACACTCAACCTTACCCCCCACGCTAAGACGTCTGAGCCACAATATGACTCAGCCGAGAAAGGGAGGACATCGCCGCGGATAACTGTTTGTTTCGCGCCTGTATCCCGCAGGATAACGATCGGAACCGGCTCTTTGTTTCCCACCAGCGCAACAGAGCCATTCAAGATGAACGGTCTAAAACCTGTATCGATTTGATCTTTTGGTTTAGCCAAATTCAAGCGTTGCGTGGAGGGTAGTGTGGTACCGATCAAGCCGATTGGCAATGGGGTTTTCCCACTTTTACTCAGCTCCTTCCTTTTAAGGACCGGACAGGAGCCGATTAAGTGTCCCTGCTCATGGCAGTAGAAACACTCGCGGGTTTCTGTGGTGGCAGGGGTAACAGGGATGCGGCGGTTACTTTTGGGGGACCTAATTTTCCGGTCAGTGGAGACCGAATCACAACGAACGAAAGGGGCGAACACGTTCTTGTGTGTCAAAGCGAATTCATCCGCCAACACAGCGGCATCAGCGAGGCAAGCAGTTTTCTGCTCGTTCAAATACACCACGATTCTTTCCGGAAGACAATTCTTAAATTCCTCAATCAAAATAAGCTCGCGCAAATTCTCAAATGTTTGAACCTTACTGGCCTGGCACCATTTATCAAACAACAAATTTTTCTCCCTAGCGAACTCTACATATGTTTATGTAGCAGTTTTTTCACATTTTCTAAAATTTTGCCAATATGCTTCTGGCACTAATTCATATGCACAAACGTTTCTCCCTAGCGAACTCTACATATGTTTGTGTGGCAGTTTTTTCACAATTTCTAAAATTTTGCCGATATGCTTCTGGTACTAATTCATATGCACAGAGGACGGTGGCTTTCACAATGTCATAATTTAGGCTGTCCTCAATAGAAAGAGAATTGCAAACCTCTTGAGCTTTGCCAACAAGTTTACACTGCAACAAAAGTGGCCATACATTCTTAGGCCACTTCAACGTAGTTGCAATACGCTCGAAGGCGTTAAAATACGAGTCCACTTTGGACTCTCTAAAGGGAAGAATTAATGCGATGTGCCGACCAACATCAAAACTGTCCTGGGGCGTACCAGTGGATGGTGACTGCGCGGTTGAGGGACGAGCTGTCGCGGCAGCACCCCGCTCTAGCTCCAGAGCCTTCAACCTTAACATCATGGCTTCCACCTCCAATTCCCGATTTCGCACCTCAACCTCCTTTATGCGCAGAGTCAATCTGAGCTCCTCTGCAGTCATGCCAGTTTGGACTGGGGAGGTGCGGAGTGGGGCAGGAACACCAGGCACAGCACTCAGTTCAGCTCCCTCCGCAGGGGCTGGGTCAAAGAACAAACCCCTTTCATATAGGTTCTGGTGCAGAAGCTCTTTTAACTCCTGCTTCTTGCTCTTGGGTGGCACAGGCACATCAAAAGCAGCAGCTATCAAAATCAAGTCGTTCTTATTGTATTTTTCAAGTTTGCTAATTGTTGGATTAGCAACAAAATCTTCTACCTTAAATTCCATACCCGCCACCACCACAAAAGAAAAAACTGCCAACAAAATGGAATTCAAATTTCTCAGCCTTGACAATAAGGCGGTTCTCGAGCAGGCGCTGCAGAACTAGGTGGACATGCTGCCGGTGTTCCTGTAGGTTTTTAGAAAATATTAAAATGTCATTGAGGTAGACGAAGCAGAAGGAATTAGTCATGTCGCGCAAGATGTCGTAGATCATATTCTGAAAAACAGCAGTGGCGTTGGTGAGGCCGAAGGGCATGACGAGTTACTCGAAGTGCCCCATGGACGTGTTAAACACGGTTTACCAAATAAATTTAAGGAAACGTGGTAGTTCAGTTGAGTCATTCCAAACACGCGCCGTGGCCATCTCTTTCCTTGGGGAAAACGGAGCCAAGGGAATTGTGTCTGTTTTGAGATTGCCGGTTCATTTTGTTTCCAGATTGACGTATTGCATTGCATATTAAGGCAGAAAGACAGATAGATACTTAGATAAATCAGAAAGATAGATAAATATATGGATATTTTATAGAATAAAAAACATGCAAAATAGGTATTTATATGTTAATATTATCAATAGAATATATAACATACTATGCCCAATTCCATAATAAAATGCGTATTTACACTTACCTCATGAGAACATTGTGACATTTATCTCTATTTTTTTTTTAATTTTACACTTCCGACATTTTCAATTCGCCATTATTTTAGGGCATTCCAGCCATTCGTCAGTCTGTCGGCACAACAGGTGTCCTTCTGTGATGGACTGAGGGACAGTCTGTCAGCACTGACAAAGTGCCCACCTCTGTTGCTGAGGACTACAAAAAGCTCACATATGACCTGAGTAGAGTCATTAGCGAGGCCAAGAAACAGTACAGGCAGAAAATGGAGAGTTTTTACCGCTGACTTTCAACTCATGTGGGGAGGACTTCAACACATCACGGACTATTGGCAGAGGAGCAGAGCAGTCACATTCAGCCAATCCACACTGCCAGATGAGCTGAGTGAGTTCTACGCCCACTTTGACGCTCAGAATCCTGATCAACACAGAAAGATGCTGGGCATGGAGTGTGCACATGACCCACCTCTCATGGTGACATCAGTAGATATGCGCAAGGTTTTGACCAGAACAAACCCGCGGAAAGCAGATGGTTCAAGTAACATCCCTGGCCATGCACTCAGGGTTTGCTCATCAGAGCCAGCTGTTGGCAGACATCTTCAATCTGTCCCTTGTGCAAGCCTCTGCCCCACCTGCTTCAAGTTCACCACGATAGTGCCTGTCCCCAATCAAGACACTGTGACCTGGGTCTTACTGCACTCAGTCCAGTAATACATGAGAGGATTGTCCTTACTCGACATCAAAAGATCATTCCAGACACCGTGGAAACTCTACAATTTGGATATCGTCAGAACCGGTCCACCAACGATGCAGTCAACACCACCATACACACAGCCCTCATGGAAACATGTTCTCTTCTTCGATTGCAGCTCAGCATTCAACACAGTCATTCCTCACAAACTGAGAGATAAACTCCTCACACTTGGTCTGGTTCCCCCAGTGATCATTTTACATCTGAAAACTGTCCTCAGGACTCGCAATACTAAAAAATTAAGGGTCAAACAGAATTGTTTGAAGTCCCAAAAATTGCGCTGTAAAAACGACAATGTAAGTCCAAGGTTCAAACAGCATTTACAAGATGTGAGCAAAAATCAACATCAAATATTGTAACAGAAAAATTTATTGAAATAGAATGAACTTACAAGTAAGCATCTGTCATCATTTTATTCATTTCACAACCACTAATATAACGGTCCATTTTGGTTGAAAAGTCCGCTTTTTACTTTGTGTGTTCATTTGTTTAATTTGTCCCTGATACAAAAAAAATAAAAAATAGCCGAGTTTACTTTGCTTTGGGTTTAAAGATACTTTTTAGAAGGCATTTTTAGAAAGGGTCAACAGATCCCAGATTCTTTGTCAGGACAGACAGAAGTCCTCTTTGCAATCTCTGTGAAATAAATGTGAATGGTTTTAAAATTTGTCCCACAACTTGAAAAGGAAACATGTTTTTCCTCCTGAAGGTAAACAATTTGAGAACTACTGCACTATCCAGAGCAGGGGTATCAAACTCGTTTAAGATTGCGGGCGCATGGAGGAAGATCTATTCCACATCGTTGTGATGCCTAGCTAGCTAGGACTTCATTGACTACATTCCTTGCTGCTGCAGGTGAATAACTTTCTGATATCCATCTCAGATTTACACTTTAAGTCAATTCAAAATTATATTTTTAACAAGTTTGTTGCTAAACTTACCGACTTCTTGCAGTGATTTCGTCTCTGCTGCCGATTCCCTTTTGCTCTCAAGTAATATACATGAATAAATTACCATATTAATTAGCTATGGGTGCATTGTTCATGTGAAGCAGATACAATAGCAACAAGTTACTATACTAAGTAGTAAGTGGCATGTACGCTTTGAAATCAATTTGTTTTTAATTGGTGAAGTTTTTACCCAAGCACTGCAGATCAGTACTGAAATGTAGCCTGTGCCATGGTGACATCTTGTCTGGTGACTGTCGTCAGGCTGATCGCTGTTGGGGTCAAGATAGCATACAGGAAAGAGTTGGCTGACTTTGTGACCTGGTGTCGCAGCAACAATCTCCACCTTAACGCATACAAGACCAAAGACCTAATCATTGACCCAAGGCGGCAGATGGAGCCATACTAACCACCACTATTCATCAATGGGACAGAGGTGGACAGGGTGAAATCCTTCAAATTCCTCAGCTGCTACATCAGCGAGGAGCTTACCTGGTCCCACAACACCTCAAAAAGTCCCAACAGTTGACTGTACTTTTTGAGGAGACTGAAGAAGTTCGGCATGCCAGCAAAGATTTTCAACAACTTCTACAGATCTACACTTCAAAGGTTCCTCACCATCTCCATCAGAGTCTGGTACGGAAACTGTACAACACTAGAAAGGAAGGCTTTTCAGTGTGTGATTGAGGCCTCAAAGTACATCTATGGAGCGGTTTTCCCACCATTTACCACACCAGGGTTCTGCGGAGGACAAACAATCTCATCAGGGACAATACTCACCCACAACACAATCCGTTTAAACTGCTGCCATTAGGCAAATGCTACAGGAGCACCAGGACTACGAAACTGCCTAACAGCTGTTAGTAACAGCTTCTACCTACAGGCTATCAGGATTCTGAACAAATCCCACGCGCACTAATCTGCTCCATCACCAGTCACTTCACAGCATGCACACATGTACCTTACAAAGTCTGCACACTGCACATAGCCGGACTGCTGCTAAATACATAATACAGGGTGTTCCAAAATGTTTGACCCCATTTAGTAGGCCAATAATTTTGACAATTCTCATTGGAATGACCTAAAATTTTCACAGCTTGTGTAGAAATGTTTCATGTTTCTGTGTGTAATGTTTGGGAGTTCTATCGTTTCAGATTAAGAAATGCCATTCACTTCAAAAGAAAAGGCATTTTGCGTGTTAGAGTATGCTCAGACTCAGTCAAAGACAGTGCAGCGTGCCTTCTTCACAAATTTTGCAAAGAAGGCACCAACTACAAAACAAATTAGGACATGGCATCATAAATTTCAAGAAAAGGGCTGCTTATGCATACCTAAATCGCCAGGACGGCCATCAACATCAACAGAGACAGTGGAGTAGGTTCGTGAAGCCTTCCTGCGTAGTCCTCGGAAGAGTTTTAGAAGAGCAAGCGTGAAAAACCACATTCCAGAAACAACAGTTTGGCAGATTCTGAGGAAACGATTGCATTTTAAACAGCTCCACCTACAGCAAGTTTGGCACGAGCTTGAGTACCAACGTGTGCAGAGTCACAGGCGGCACTCATATTGAAAATGTATGAAAATCTGTCATAGAACCAACAAATATTTGTACTTTTCATTGTAAATTTAATCAATAAAACTTATGACCTTCAACATAAAGTGTATTTAGTTTCATTAAGATCCATCGTAGTAGTTTTCGAGGGCATTTAGAATGGGGTCAACCATTTTGGAACACTCTGTATATTATTTTGCACTATCATCCTCATATGTACTGTACATTCAGTAGTTTTTTCCATTCCATCTACTCCATAATCGGTTCAGAATGTGAGTCTATTCTTATATTTGTGCCTCAATATCACTGCCCTTATTGCCCTATTACTGTTTTTATTGCCTACTTTGTCTACTTTTTGCTGTATTGTGTGGAATTTAAATCTGCTGGGGGAAAATAGAACAAGAATTTCATTGTGTAGTGTTACTATGCATATGACAGTAAAACTCTTCAATCTTGAATACTGCACAAGGGTTAAAGGCACCTCTCACTCTCAAATCATGGGAGTAAATATTCTCAGGTCTGATAAGACCTGTAGTATACCTCTTTTTGTTGAAAACCATCCCTGCAGTGAAGCATAGTTTTGGCAGCTTCATGTTGTTGAGATGTTTTCTCGCAACTGTGACAATTTATTTTTTTCAATTATGTGGTTAAATAAAGTACAGTTCAATATGGTGCATTTTAAGTCTAAAAAAAATAAATATACAGTATCTCTCTGTTTTTTTAAAACATTTTGTACCCGAACTGTGCGTGAATTATCTGACTTGCTCACTTCTCTCCAATAGGAAGAGGGTGAGATAACAATGACCCCCAAAGTGTCAGCATGTAGCACACCAGGTGAGTGTCAAGAGAGAAAAATAGTCATCATTAAAGGGGAAAGATGAAGTTGAAAGTTCAGTGTTTGAAAATGTAGGAATGTGTGATTTAAACAAATGTTTCTGTTTTTTTCCCTAAAGACATGCCAAGGAAGCCATGGGAAAGGACAAACAACACTACTATGAATGGTAGCAAATCACCAGTTATAGGAAGGTACGATATCTTTCTCAGCACTCACCTGTTGCCCAAAAAAGCTCTTTTAGGCAAAATATATCTGTTAAGTAGATGTTTTGAAAATGCTTCAGAACCAGATAATATTGTCCTTTTGATACACCCAGCATATTCCTGAAGTAGCTATGTTCAGCATGATACTGTTGGGAATGCCCAGGGTTTGCTAACATCACTAAAGCTTATGTTGGCTTCATGTGCTCATCTGACAATCAGTTTACAACTGGGATGTGAATTAAGCAATAAATGCACAATACATAAGATTTTGTAACCACTAACACGAGAACAAATCTCTAACATGGCGCCATTTTGAAACCATGACACCAACCGATAGCAGACCAGTATCTCAGGGAGTTGTGACTCTGACCAATAGCAGACCAGCATTGTAGTGACGTAGGCAGTGACACATCTAGCGACGTATGAGCGCGGTCATGCACGGACACTGACCGCCATGTTTGAGAAGAGAACTTATTGTTTTTGCTGTCAAAAAAACGTAAGGCAGGGACATTGTAAACCACTGTGTGTGTGTGTGTATATATATATATATATATATATATATATATATATATATATATATATATATATATATATATATATATATATATATATATATACATATGTATATAGGCCCTTGACGCATAATTTTTGCTTTTGTCTTCCACATCGTTTTATTACATCAAAATATTAATCATTGTCCATCTACTCTTTTATTCAACAAAACTTGAGAGCCTCAGAGTCATGAGAAAAACCACAGAAACACTTTCAACATCTTGTAGATCGCACAAAAATTGACCAGTGAGGTTTCCCAACCTCTCTAATCTGTCCATCAGTCCCTTATCTGCTATTGTGGCTTGGATGGGAAATCGAGTTGAAAAACCCACCACGATCGTTTACCAAGTGGCTACATAAGTATCATTGTACCAGTATAGGAGAGGCATTATTTGGGCTGCTTTGTAATAGTACCTCAGGCAGCGGAGGCTTAAACCCCTGGCCTGCTTTGGAAGTTGAAGTGTGTTAAACCTTATTCTCTGCTTTTGGCCATGTCAAATGAACCTTGAAATCAGCTTGTTCCATTCTCTAAATTGTTTGCCATCCACTTCCACTTGTAAATTCCTAAATACAGTAGGTATAGTAGTCTTGGAAGAACGTTCATCGTTGTCTTTTCCTTCTTTTGAAATGGCTTATCATTGATATGGTTGCATGAATTGAGTCTCCACAGCGTATTGCGTTTCTTCTTAGTGAACTGAATTAACAGCGAAATAGGACTGTGGTCAGAAAGGTCCCATAATAGTATATTGCAGTCTTTAACCTTTAATTTATCTATATTAAACATAAAAAAAGTAGTCAAGTCGGGCATAAACTTTAAATGGACCCGAATAGTGTCTATAGTCTCTGCTAGAAGGGTATAACCTCCATCAAACATCCATTATTCCCATTTATATCAGATAAGTCTTGACCTTTCTCATGATTGGTGAAACTTTGTTTGTCGGGTTAGAGGAGTCTAATGTGAGGTCGAGCTTGAAATTAAAGTCTCCCCCACATATGACCACACCTTGAGAATCCACCAATAAATTTTCGAACATTCCTGTAGAGCAGTGTTTCCCAACTTTTTGATCACTGCGGCACAGTCAATGCCTTATATTTTGTCTGCGGACTGGGGGGGGGGGCAGCTGTCCGCGGCACGGTCAACGCCTTGAATTTAGAAACACCTTAAATTTGGACTGTGGAGCGTTTTTGTCCACTCTTTTTTTTTTTTTAATCGCGCGAGGAGAGGGCAGGGGAGTAGAGCGAGCTTGCTGTCCACGGTATGGAAGAGTACTACATGAGTACGCTGCCAGGCGCAAATCCTTAATTTAGATGATATCTTATTAATTTTTACCACATTCAAAACCGCGTTCACATTGAAAGAAAGTACTTTCACTGGGTCACCTTGCATCATAAATCAAAGTTTGACCAAGTCCCATGCCCCCCACAGCAGCAGACAGCCCTTTCCCTAGTGAAAAAATATAACCATATTTAACAAACCTATATCTAAATGTGACAAAAAAGGAAAATAAACATTACCAAACCGAACATTTCCAACAAGACTCCCAGCAGTGAGTTGTTACCCCTGCCTCCGTCTGTTTTTGTCCTTGAAACAGGGGGCCCTCTACTAAGATGTAGTTAGTGCTACCTATATCAATAGTTGTCCTTTCCCTTTATCTCGAATATATATTTTTATTACTCATTTCGTCCAAGTCAATTCTCAACTATGCTAGTTTTCATCACGTCGGAATACATTCAGCTTATATATATATATATATAAGCGACGACGCCATCACCACCACCCTCCACTCAGCCCTCACCCATCTGGACAATAAGAATTCCTACGTCAGAATGCTGTTCATCGACTTCAGTTCAGCCTTCAACACAATCATCCCCCAACAGCTCATCATTAAACTGGACCAGCTGGGGATCAACACATCACTCTGCAACTGGCTGCTGGACTTCCTGACTGGGAGACCTCAGGCAGTCCGGGTCGGCAAAAACACATTCAGTACGACCATATTGAACACTGGGGCACCACAAGGATGTGTGTTAAGCCCCCTCCTCTTCACTCTGCTGACCCACGACTGCACAGCACTGCACAGCTCCAATCTCCTCGTCAAGTTCGCTGATGACACAACTGTGGCGGGCCTCATCAGCAACGACGACGAGACCATCTATCGGAGCGAGGTGAGCCGCCTGGCCCTGTGGTGTGACCGCAACAATCTCTCTCTAAACGTAGAGAAGACGAAAGAGATTGTTGTGGACTTCAGGAGAACACGCCCTCAGCATGCGCCCCTGACCATCAACGGTGCTGTGGTTGAGAGGGTGAGCAGCACCAAGTTTCTGGGGGTGCATGTCACTGAGGACCTCTCCTGGACCACCAACACCGCATCACTGGCAAAGAAAGCCAACCAGCGCCTCTACTTCCTCCGCAAATTGAGGAGAGCCAGGACCCCGGCCCACATCATGCGGACCTTCTACAGAGGCACCATTGAGAGCATCCTGACAAGCGGCATCACCGTGTGGTACGGAGCCTGCTCCAGCTCCTGTAAGAAAGTCCTCCAACGCATGGTGAGAGCCGCTGAAAAGACCATTGGTACCTCTCTCCCTTCTCTCGGAGAGCTGTACACCTCTCACCTCACCCGCAAAGCCCTCTGCATCACGAGAGACTCCACCCATCCGTCACACAGCCTCTTCAGCCTGCTGCCATCAGGCAGGAGACTGCGGAGTCTGCGAGCCAGAACAAGCAGACTAAGGGACAGCTTCATCCACCAGGCTGTCAGGATGCTCAACTCTCTCCCTGCTCTGCCCTCGCTCCTCACATCCACTCCACCTGGACTCTGACTTCCCAGTCCCACTCCATTTCATAAGCAACAGTCACTTTACTCACAGTCACTTTACAATAGGCACTTTATAACAGGTACTTTATAGTCACTTATAACAGTCATTTATAAATAGTCATCTAGTCATTTTATATAACCATCCCTTTTTGCACAACCATGCACACCTGTTTTTATTTTGTGTTTTGTTCATAGATATTGTCAGATTTTACAGTTGTCTATTTTTATATATATTTACTTTTCTTTAGCTCATTTTTACTTGCCACTAAGGTTAGAGAGTCACGAAATTTCAATTCTCTGCCTGTCCTTGCACATGTGGTAGAATTGACAATAAAGCAAACTTTGACTTTGACTTTTGACTTTGATATATATATATATATATATATATATATATATATATATATATAGAGTGGGCCCCCGTGTTACGAACTTAATCCGTTCAGCGGCTACGCTCGTAACTTGAACTGCTCGTATGACGGGCAATCCAAACCTATGTTAATTAGTGAATGCGTGCAACACGTGCAAAAACCTTTGGTAAAAACATCACAACTTTATACACATATTAAAAATGAGTAACATAATCTACTGTACAGTTAAATTAAATAACAGATACAAAGGAAAAGTGACATTTACCTTTGGGGCGACGTGACTTGAGCTGAGTGGAGAAGGGGGTGAGCAGAGACCAACCCGCAGAATTTATTTATTTATTTTCTTAAACGGGAACTTTTCTCAAACTAGAACATATCACCGGCGATTTCCTTCTCTTTAATCCATAATAGAAGAAGCCTCTCAATTTTGTTGTCGATCGAGGTCCGTCCCCCGGCAAGGAAAGTCTTGCCCTTAGAAGATTGCCGAGCGGTTACGTCCATACATACTCACGAGCAAGGTTAACTATGCGTGCGCCTCCTTCGTATTTTTTTTTTTATTATCTCCTGCTTGGTTTCTATTGTCATCATCCTCTTACTTCTTCCTTTACCGCCACTAGCAATTTTAGAAGCCATGTCTAACAGATAAAGTTTGCAAAGTCTTAACAACATTCCTTCCTTCCGTTTTTGACTGATTTTCTCTCCTTACTTCCGTCCCGACCAGCTGTGCCATCAAGCTAGATGAAGGCGTTCGGCCAATAGCATATTGGCATTTCTGTGATTGACGTGACGCCGGCCAATAGCATCTATTGGCCGTGACTGAGTCCGTGACTGACACCGTGACTGAGACAGTGACTGTGACAGTGTAAGAGCAATAGCATTCAACGTTGCCGTGATGAGCGTCAACTTCTAGTTGACGTAGCAAAGCGAAAATAAATGTACGAATACAATGGCCTTGCATGTCGGATTGTTCGTAAGACGGAAGGTTTGTGCGTAAGTGGGGGACAAAAAACTCCGTGGTCCACGCTCGTAAGTCGAAATGTTCGTAAAAGAGGGCGTTTGTAAACCGGGGGCCGACTGTATACATATATATATATATATATATATATATATATATATATATATATATATATATATATATATAGAGAGAGAGAGAGAGAGAGAGAGAGAGAGAGAGAGAGAGAGAGAGAGAGAGAGAGAGGAACGCCCAGTGCAGTGTAGTAATTATCAATATCATGCCAGCAGGCATCCAGAGATAAGGGCTTTTCACATTGTGTGTTACTGCACGTCGAGTGACAACTTCAATTTCATAACCATTTCACTTTTATGTTCCATTTTTTTTCCTATTTTAATTTGATGAAATTAATCTAATTTTGAACTCAACAACAACAACAAAATATTAAAACCCAACCAGATTTTTTGCATGTTGCATGTTGCATGTTTTTCTAGTCAGTTACCAAATAATTATAAAGTAACATTAAACAAAATATTGTCCATCCTGTTTGTCGCACAATTGCTAGTTTGGCAAAGACCGTATTTCTCAGAGTACAAGTCAAGTTTTTTCTACACATTTCCAACCCGCAAATTGGGGGGATCAACTTACCACCACATAACTCAAAACAGACCAAATTTTTCCACATATCTGTGTTTCAATAACAAGAATTTGAATGCAAAATAAGTCATATCGTGTCATTTAAAAGGATTTTAATTATTACATATACCACTAATTTGATATATTGTACATCTATTTTAGAGTGTTTTCACACAAATATTGTGAAAATTGACTTTTGTCAAACGCCGCCTAAATGCCTCTTTGTTTTCAACGATGAGGCTGGGTGGCTCCGTGTATAATTTTTTCGGCGGACTTTGACAGATAGTGTAAAGCGGTGGTTCCCAACTTTTTTGTCACTGCGGACTGGTCAATGCTGGTGGTGAGGGGGCACAGTGAAAGCCGCACAGTCCTTCCTCCTTGCAAAATGTAATATCATCAGCGGCCAGAGGCAGCGCCAAAGATAAAGCCTGACAAAGCAGGAATGAGTGAACTGTTAGTGGGAATATGTGTAGATTTCTGTATGTGCCTGTGGGAGCTTAGGGGCATTACGGCAAATGCAGAAAAACACACTGTTCCTCCTGCTGTCCGTAGCTTTACCAGACATGGCGACCTCCAGAACAGTACCACCCACCATGTAATATTATTTAATGATAAATAGAACACAATTACAGTGGGCCCCCGGGTTACGAACTTAATCCGTTCAGCGGCTACGCTCGTATCTCGAATTGCTCGTATAGCGGGCAATCCAAACCCATGTTAATTCGTGAATGCGTGCAACGCGCGCCGAAGCCTTAGGTAAAAACGACACACTGTATACATATATTAAAATTGAGTGACATAATCTGCTGTACACTTGCATTACATAATAAATACAATGGATAAATAGCTTTTACCTTTGAAACGACTAGACTTGAGCTGGGTGTAAGCAGAGGGGTGGCAGAGTCCAACGCTCAAAGTTAACACGGCGATAGATATGCTATTGGTCTTACAGTGTTAGAGTAACTCTTTCAGTCAGGGTGCAAATCACGCAGATACTAAAACATCATCCTCTTATTTCTTTCTTTACCGCTGCTAGTAATTTTAGAAGCTATGTCTAACAGATAAAGTTTGCAAAGTCTTCACAACATTCCGTTTTTCACTAATTTTCTCTCCTACCTTCCATCCTGTCCCATCAAGCTAGATAAAGGCGTTCGGCCAATAGCATATCGGCATTTCTGTGATTGACGTGTGACGCCGGCCAATAGCATCTCCGTGAGTGAGACCGGGTGACCTTAATCGACCAATAGCATATTCGCATCTCCGTGACTGACTGATAATTATTCGCACTTTTTTTTAAACGGTTGGAATGTATTGACAATTAATTAAAAAAAAAACCACACATTTAAACCAATGACAATTCTTTGTCCTGCAATCGGCACATTTAATTTCATGTCAGCTGTTTTTCCCTTTAGCTGTACAAACACTACACTTAAATGGTAATATATTTAGACACCGTGAGTGAGACAGTCAGTGTGACGTTGTAAGACCAATAGCGTTCACGTTACTGGCACAAGTATCTACTGATGATTGATGATGTCGCTACTGTTGATTTAATTGACACAATTAAACGAGAACATTTCTACATACTCAATGGCCGGCATGTCGAATTGCTCGTAAGGCGAGAGGTTTGTTCGTAAGCGGAGGACAAAAATCTCCCTGATCCACGCTCGTAAGGCGAATTGTTCGTAAATCAGGATGCTCGTAAGCCGGGGGCCGACTGTATATTTAAAATGTACTATGGGTTGTTAAGAACACATTTATTTGCAAGTTTTTAAAATTTATAATCATTTAATTTATTCATTTTTAATTAAAAATTGTCCAAAATGTCACTTCAAAGGATAAACTCAATCAGTTCCAAAACATCATTATTTCGGGTTCGGCCCATGTGGCCTGATACCAGTTGATCCATGGACCGATACCGGGCCACAGACCAGCAGTTTTGGGCCTCTGATGTAATGGAAAAGGCTTGACTTGTCTACTTCATCCCTTGGATGTGTGCTTAAACAAGCCGTTGAAGACAAATATGCAAGAGCAGCGGTATGGATGTCAGCAGGTGGGAGGTGGTAAGATGATTAGCATTTTACTACCTGTGGAGGAGTAACGAGCATATTTAAAGAAATGATGATGAGGAAAAAGACCACATCTAACCCCATAACTACAACAGTATGACACTCTATTATGATGTAGAAATGATCTATGTTACCACTAAAGTCAGGGGTAGACTTATAATCACGTTTTTGTAAAATTCACCCAAATTGCAGTAAAAAGGGGGATTGACTTATAAACTAGGTTGACTTGTACTCGGAGAAATACGGTTAGCATTACAAAGGCTCGCTACATTAGCGTCAGTGTTGCTATCAGCATTGTGGCTGCAATCGCAGCTGGGTACTGTGCATATACACTATATGCTTGGCTGAACTTGAGCTGCTTCTGTGGTAAGCAAGCTCATTTTACAAAAAAATCACTATCACGCTACCTATATCAAAAGTGCCATTGGGGAGTTTTTTTTTTTGTTTTTTTTTTTTGCAGACATGAATTTCACCATTTATCAGACCGACTTATGCTGCCCATCCACTAAAAACAGGACCAGTTCAGGTTATACCAAACACAATAACAACAGCCAATCCATGCCCATTTCAGGGTGTGACTGAGCTTTGTTTTCCAACAAACAACAACAAGAAGCCTGATGCATGAAAATAGTTGTAATCATCATACAGAAAGAATAAAGTTAGAGATTAAAAATTAGATTAACATGAGTCCAAAAATAAAAATACTTTAACTGGAATCGTAATTAATTGACCGCAATTAATCTGTTAATGTGACACCCTCCAGTACATAGATCACAGTACATAGATATTCAAAATGGATGATGCAAAAGCAAGGAGAAACTGCTGACAGTCCTTAAATATCTGACCCACAGAGTGCTCTACAAGTGTATCATTAATGGTATCATATAAAAATATTAATTAGTAAAATAAAAAAAATAAATAATAAACCTTCATCAATGTTTACGGTGAATAAGTAAGTCGATATTATTTATTTTGTATGTAATGTGTAATCTTCTACAGAAACTCTTGAAGTGATTTTACCAAGAACGATATTTTACTAACCCACCAGCAAATTCATTTCCTTTTGTTGAATGTTCCCTTCCTGTCTTACTTCCTCTTTTGCTTTAAAACCACAGTATTAGCTTTTGTCAACTGTAGCATGGTCAAGTGAGTTTTTAGACATACTTGCTGCAAAGCAGTTCGGTAAGTTGGTTTTATGTAGATTTATTTTGAATTTCATAATATGTTGAGTACATGTCCCCAAAGCTTTTCACATGTACTTTTTATTCACAGCGAAAATGATGATGGTATAGCTGATTAATATTGAGTTATTAAATCAAATTCACTTCCCTATAATTAATTTTGTTGACGTAACTTAAAACTTTTGTGACATAACTGGCCGCTTGTTCATACCAGTTATACACTGCTGGTTTGATTTGCATATAAATACTGAAAGGTCTCTTTCTGTTTGTTTTTTTTCTTCTTTATTAATCTCAACAGTTTAACCCTCTCACTCTTCTCTTTTAGACCTAAATCTACTCCAACACCTACAGCATCCTTAAGTGCCAATGGCATACCAACAGAAGCTGTTGACTATGACAAGTTGAAACAGGTTGGCGAACAAGTTAAACATTGTTTGCAGTTTTTGTTGTTGTTGTTTTAACCTGTATTTCCGTTGTAGTATTTCATTTATTTTAATGGCTTATGGTAGCCACAAATAACACCAAATTTGTGAAGCAGCATTGTATGTACTGTGCACTGATAATACCTTTTTATATTATGTCTTTCATCTAGAACACAAACAAAGACATTCAGTATAACAGTTCAACAACACTAAACAAGTCAATGCACTCACCGTGATCTGCCCTTTTTTGTTTGGTCCTAGTGCTGTACCAGTGTGGTCAAATTTGTATATCCTGCCCCTGCAACTCGGGTTCATATGCGGCTGTTCTGTACTTAATTTTCACTTAAAAGGCTTCTCTTCATCCAGTGGTTTATTTGAAGATGAAATGTAGTCTGTGCTGTAATTTGACATCAATGTTTGTCGTGTCTTTGGTTCAATGATATAAGTCACATTTGAAGTATATGGAAATGCAAATGTGTTCTGTTGTGCCCCTTTAGGACATTATGGATGAGATGAGGAAGGAGCTGTCCAAATTAAAGGAGGAGCTCATTGATGGTAACTTCAGCTTTTCTTTCATTTTGGTTTTTTACTCTGAACTTAAACAGCAACTCGAGGGGAGCAATTTTATGAATAACCTTCTCTATATTTTTGCCAGTATAAGCCTACCAACATACCGTGTAAACATCACTCTTAAACTTAAGAATAAATTATACAATGGTACAAGTTAAGTTTGTTCTTTGACCACTCCACCATTTAAAATAATATTTGCCCTATTAAAACGAATGGCAAAGCAATATGTCCATTCAAATCAATATACTGATTTTTATCAGTGTGTCCCCTTAGATCCATGGGAACAGTATAAGACAAAACATGTTTAATTTACAGTTCAAATTACAGCTGGGAAAAATAAATCAGCACCAGCACCCTTAAACTGAATCCCAGCTACCCTTCTAAACAAGCTAAAGAAGTGGGTTGTCTTGCAGTACTTTGAAATTTAAAAAGAACAAATTTGCAACATCTCTAAAATGGTTTATTCCACCCAACCTATTGCATTTCTCCCAAAATGAGCTTTGAGCGTCCTATTCGCACTGAAGAATATGCTCCCTTCCAATATTATTTAGTCAGTACAGGCATGATTTAAGTAGTAAATACCTGGCTTAAAGCAGGAACATTTTTTATGAACTTTTACCGTTTATGAACTTTTATTGTTCAGTAATTTATTAACACTACTATTATTGTCATTCATCAATTCCATTCCTCAAATTGCTGAATTTAATCATAGGTCACTCTTCATGTTGTTTGGTAAAAGTTAGCAGAAAATGTTTTTTTCTTCTCGCTAGGACCCATTTCAGGTGGCAAACTGATTCAGGTTCATTACTGCCACCTAATTTACTGCAATTAACTTATCACAATTCTCCAAATTTAAGACGCACTTTCTTTCCAAAAAAATGAAGGCCAAAAGTATGGGTGTGTCTTATAAACGGAAACTATTTTTTTTCAACACCATTGAAGGAAGATTAAACTGCAAGACACATAAGCTGAGATTTGACGCACAGATGTGCATTTTTATATCGGACGTATTTTTATCAATCAAATCAATCAAATTTTATTTATATAGCCCTAAATCATCGAAGTCTCAAAGGGCTTCACAGATGAAAAGAGGTCGTACAGAGACATCTTTTCAGTATAAGGTACACAACAGCATCCCCTGTCAAAGCTCTCAGAAGGGGAAGGAAAAACTCAAAAACCCCAATTTGGGGAAAATCAGAAACCTCCAGAAGGGACCACAGGTGGGAGGAGCCCCCTTCCAGGCCCACAGGTTGAAGTGGATGCTGCATGTACCAGACACAGAAACAATATAAATTACAGAAAACATTTTGTGCTATATATTGCAGTGATGTCTTGACAGCAGGCAAAGTAATTTTTACTTACAATAATTACGGTAAGCGGAGAAGCTTAAGGGGGAAGTTCCTGTTACAGCTTACAGTAGCTCGTGTTAGCTGAGGTCGTTACGGCATTATTTCCAAAAAAAGAAGTGAGTAGTTTGAACCAATGTCTGAGTACATCATTGTTCACACTTAGGATTATTGTTAAAACAGAAAGGATCGTGTAAAAGTTATAAAGTAACTAGTTTATTAAATTAAGAGTGGCAAATTGTGTCCACCAGTTAAGAGTATTCCATTGGACTCTTTTATTAATTGTGGTCTTTTGGTGTATACGCACAATCATATACCTGTACCTCGTGAAACACGGGTGCTGCAAAACTTTAGATATTTATGGTAAATTGAACTTGAGCCACGTCGCGAGAAAAAGGAGAAACAACTGCTTTGAGCGCATACAGTTAGACTGATGAGGTGTTCACTGACCTCTCACAATGTGGGAAATCTGAAATACACTTAACTTTACACGCAACAAATATATAATTTACGGAACACAAGAAAATATGACTAGTTTAAGAAGATGAAATTTATTCTGTTTTGCTATAGTTTTTGCATTGTTGGCATAGCGTTGATGCGTCTTATGCACGTTAACAGAAAATACCAGAATTTGACCCCAAAATTAAGGGTGCATCTTATACACAGGTATGTCTTATGTTTGGGGGATTACGATACGTATTCCCTGTTTTCCTTATGCATCAAACCGTGGCATCTGAAATGAGACTGTTAGAGATTTATACAAAATCCAGTACACCATTTGTCTAGTACTGTATGTAGCGTTGTTTGGGCTTTGTCAGAAATTTATATTGACCCTTTTCCATTACTCAGCAACTACAGAAAAAAAGCAAAAGAAAGCACTTAGTTAGCACATTTCACTCACAGTTTGTATTTTTCATGTGTGTCCTCAGCAATCCGGGAGGAACTTGGCAGGTCCAGTACAACATAGATGATCCATATTACTGCTTCTACACATCCAAGCCCACATGACCCAACTTGGGTCACTGTAATATTAGACAATACAGCCGCCCTGAACGAGATATCAACCCAGTAGCGGTGATGACAATGAAGAAAGCAACAACAAATACCTGAGAGGATATCTGGGGTGGAGCGACATCATCCTGAGTGATGTTTGTAGAATTCTCATAGATGGACCTCCTCCTCCTCTTTTTCCTCAAGCCTCCTGCTGAGGACATCACATCCTAGAGGACTTAGCAGTCTGAAAGGAAAGTGCATGTCTATATGCAAAACAAACTTTGTTCTCCTTTAATGAAGAAAAATGTTTTACAAAACATAACAAAACTTCTCAAAGATACTGTAACGTTCGTTGGTGCAGAAGCAAATCAGAAAGCCTTGTGTGGATTTTTCTATCAAAGGGCACGTTTTATTAAGAAATAGGAATAAACTAGCAATGAAAAATCTCCCTCAACCCTCTTCCCATAATGCCATAGCAGTAGCGTGTGTGCGAGTAAATGAACAAGCGTGAATGAATAAGAAGGGGGCGGCCCGCCACTGCTGGATTGCTGTAAAGCTTGTCTTCCTCAAATGCTATTTTAATCTAAATATTTTAAAAAGAGAGAAGAAATTATTTAGCAAACGAAACCATAAGGCCATATCAAGTAGCTCCATAATCATCGTATTTAGATTGCCTCTATTCATCGTCTTAGTTTCTCTTGATTAGCGAGGGAAGCTGCGTGTCTGAGAGCAGCTCTGGTCGTGCTCTAGCAAACAAAAAGTGCTATTTTGCACTTAACATGCTATTCCAACATGGGTACTGTAGATGTCCCTCCTCTTTGTCTCATTTATCAATGTTTCATTTTTTTTTCCTGATAAGGTAGAGAATAAATAAACCTGCCAAGAAAATTCATCCACTCACAAGTTTATTACAAGCAATAAGTGTAGCATCTGTTGTAAAGCCCTTTCAACTACAGTATGTTCATGGATGGCCTGTCAGAAAGAAAGAAAATGACTACGTGCAACGATGTCATGTGATTTGTTTGCTAACCGAAGAGATCTGTAAAATCGCCCAGCTATTTCTTAGTGTCATTTGCTGTTAGAACATTTTTTTTTTTGTCTTTTAATTTTTCCGTAAAACGCTTCCACTTGAGTGCACAACCGGTGTGGGGTGTCTTCAACCATGTCAGTGTGCCATTCAATCTTTCCCCTGTGCTTACTTTTTTTGCCTTAAAGTAACAAAAAAGTCTGAAGATAGTTTAGAACGCACCTGGCACATCATTTTATGTGGCCTGCAAGGGGCTAATTCTGACTTCAATTTTCTGGCTATAATGCCAAATTTGCAAGTTTATCTTCAACTTTTACACATTTTTTTGTTACCAATATTCCATTTAAACGTTTTTTTTTTTTTATCTGATGTCAAAATGTGTAAATGTGTGACCATCATACGTCAAACTGATTTGACCTCACAGTCAAAATGGCCCTCTGACAATGTGGCCCCTGATAAAAATGAGTTTGACACACCTGGTTTAGCTAAACATTTTTGTCCCAATTTTTTGGGAGAATTCACTTAATGAGAGCTAAAAACATAGTCCAAAATATCATATAATAAAAATACAAATTTTATTCAAGTGAATGCTGACAAGACTGTGAAAAAGAACATAGAGTACCGATATATGCAAAATCGCACAGTCCAATTGCAAAACTTTAACGCCTTGAGTCTTTGGGTGATTTAATATAGATGCTGGCTTTATGACCGGGTGCTGACTTTTCCTCCTTTGCTATGTATGTGCAGTAAGGCATACAATTCCAAAATAAACCTGTCTCATCCACATTGAACACTTGATAAGCAGAATAACCCAGCTCCCTAATTATCTCAGCCAACGCTTTAGGAAATTCACTAGCTGCTTTCCCATCCCCACGAGCAGCTTCAAAATGCACTTTAAGGTTATGGTAATTAGCCCGAGCCTTAAATCGCATAAGCCAACCCCTGCTAGCCGAAAACTCTTCACTTTCACTTTCTTCCAACCTTCCTTTTTTCAACGCTTTAAATAACCTTTTGGCCTTTTCCTGAATCACCATTAGGCCCAACCGGAATACGCCGTTGATTTTGATCTTCCAACTAAAGCATTAATAATCTTTCCGTTTCAATAATTAAACCACTACGCTGCTTTGTTATCACTGTTGCTTTCATTGGAGCAGGTCCTATTACATGTTCAACAATGCGCTCTTTATCCTTGAGAATAGTAGCCGCGGTCGAACGACTAAGGCCAAACGATCACCCAATGTTCGTTGGTGTTTCACCGTTTTTAGCCCGCTTAATAATATCTAATTTTACTTCCATGGTGATGGCCTTTCTTTTCTTTGATGCACTACCATCAGAAGAATCTGCCTTATGCTTTGGAGCCATAACGAATGGCAAAAAGTTAAAAAAAAAAAAGATCAAACATGTGAGAGAGACAACAGGCAAACACAACCTGAGAGAGGCCGTCTTCCTCGCCCACAACCACCACAAAGCGTATTCATCCACTGCATGCTAGAAACTAGTTCGCAACTGTTTACGACGCTTATGACGCTCACGACATTAGACGGAACGAAACGTAATATTATTTTTTATATTTTTATGGGGCGGTTTCATAACCTCGAAACATCGTAAGTCGGGACCGTTGTAACCCGAGGACCCCCTGTACATTATTTGAAGCTAACCTAGAAAGACACATACTGCGAAAATTTTAAGATAAAGTGAATTTTTGTTTGTTGAATTTGGGGTTTTTAGACATCCATAAAAAAATATTTCTAGATATCATGGCAACAGATATTTATTAGGGAGCGTAATAATATCCAAACATCATAACATGATATTGTCACAAGAACCTTACAATATGACAATTATCCTAATTTATGGGGGAGGTTGGTGATAGAAAAAAAACCTCTCATATTAGAAACTCACTATCATGTAAAAAAACAAAAATGAAATAAAATCACATTTTTTACATAACAGCAGTGAGTATATGCTTGCCTAGTTGTTTTTTGTCATGTGTACAAAATATCTTGGTGCAGTTCACAATGCTCTATTTGTCAGAATCAGGTGAAAAGTCTTTTTTTTTTTCATGGTGCTGTATTTAACATCTGAACATGACAACATTTTTTTCACATTTTAAAATTGCGATAAAGTATATACATCCCTAATATTTAAAAGAGTTTTTTTTTAGTTTGACTAAAGGTTCCATCCAAATTTGTTCATATTCCATGTTCGAAAAATTTTAGGTGGTGGCTTTAGAATGATCATGTTTCTACAATTTTTTTACGATAACATCAGTAATATGAGTCAGAAATCAAATGTAACATTGTCCTTTTAACGTATTTTACTTAATGTCATGTCAATGTCAACAAATTAAATTAAATTTGACTTTGCCTCAATATTTGGTGAGTGACAGAATCATTCACCCTAAAAACTTGCAGTATAGGCAGAAGTAGCAACAATTTCTGTTAAAGGGTTTGAAGGGGAACTTTTACATCAACAACCATTTCAATCATCCTATCCTTTAAAACCACATTGGCTATACTGTACAAGCCAAAGCAGCAAATACATATAAATCTGAATTGTCCTTTTTAAAACGTCATCTCTAAATCCACTCTTTTATTAGAAACATTCATTCAAGATGCTAGCTGTGATTTAGCCTTCTTTGCACTTTAGTACAAAACCACAAGACACACTCAAACATGTCACAAGTGCAGTGCAGCTTTTTCTCACCAAAGGACTCAACAAACGATCATGCTCAACAAAGTTTAGTTTTCAATCATCAATGTTCAATCATCAATGTCGAGATTCAATAGCAGAAGCATATTTTAACAACACAGTACATCCAGTTATTGGACAGGTAAATGTTACAATATCTTTCAAATCTATGTTTTTTGTGCCTTGTTCCAGAGTTGCGTTTAATAAGTGGCTAGTAATAATATTTGTCCATCAAGTACACTTGGGTATTTCTACATATTCCTTTGAAGGAAGAGCTCAATGACCTTGATACTGTTCCTCATCAAGAAACATCTTTGCAACAAGATCTACTTGGTTATTTTCACCAAATTTAGCTGTTGTTGTTTTTTTTTTCCTCCCGCTATGACGTACAATCAAAAGTTACCCTACAAGGCTTAAGAGGAGATCTTCTCACTCATTTTGAAAGACATACGAGTCCCTTATGCTATGGACTACCTAAGTGCCAAAATTCAATCAACAAATCTACCATGTTTCATTAACTAATTAAAAGTGTCATTAATTTGATAAACGGTTCGTTGATTCATTAAATGTTTCAATAATTAAATAAAACATGTAATTAATTACAATTTTAGTTAGTGAAAGACACATTTAACTAGAAAATGTGCAATTTCTGAAGAAATTGCGTGTGAAGGTGAAACCGTTGAAGGTTTGGGAGGTGAAAAGTGGAATTACGTGGAACGATTGAATGGTGTGAATCTGTGAAGAAATATGAATACAAAGTTGAAAAACTGAATAAAAGTTGAACTGTGGAATTTGAAGATGAATGAAAAACTGAAAAAGTTGAACTGGAGAATGAAGTGAATCTGTGAAAAATTATGAATCCGATAAAGTTGAAAAACTGAGAAACTGAAAAAAAAAACGAATGTTTGAATCGTAAAAAAGTGTGGATGATCCGAAGTAAAAGCAGAAGAGAAAATACAAAGTTTTTCAACTTTGTATTATTCACAATGCTTCACTGTTTCAAGCAATCCACAATCTACCTCATTCAAATCCACCTCATTCAAATGATTAGCTCATTATCAGGAGTTAAAAAATGATCCCTAAGCAAACTTTTCAGTTTTTTTAGTGCTTGAAATATGAATAATACAAAGTTGAAAACTGAAAAACTGAAAAAAACTGAATGTATGAATCAAGCTGAGTTCACCAAGCCAGATGCTGTACTAGGTGGAAGCAGAAGTGACAGGTAATGAGACGTCTAAGAAAATATCCAAGATGGCCGCCCATGAGGGCAGATGGGAGTTGGAGTCTTCAGTGGTCTAAGATGGCCGCCCGACGGCATCATGGGAAATGGTGTACTTTGTGTAACTAAACTGTCGGTTTCAAACTCCAGTCCTCGAGGGCTTGTATCCTGCATGTTTTTGAATCACAGCATTCACTTAACATTAGGCCATTTTTTACGGTAGAAAAACTTGAATTTTAGCTGAAAGTTGAACTGTGGTATAATGGTAATGTGAAGAAATATGAATAATACAAAGTTGAAAAATTGAACAAAGTTGAACTGTGGAATGATGTGAATGTGTGAAAAAAATATGAATAACACAAAGTTGAAAACTGAAAAAAATCCGAATGTTTTAATCTTAAAAAAGTGTGGATGATCCGAATTAAAAGCAGAAGAGAAAAAACAACTGTAAACGTGAAACGCGATTTGCCCGAACCGGGACACGGACACGTTGAAGATGACAACTCTAACACTGGGCCACTGGGGGGCGGTGTCAGACCACACTGTAAAAAAGCTTTATATAAAGGGAATGAAGTATGTTTGAAGGTGAATCTGTGAAGTATTACGAATTATACAAAGTTAAAAAAACTGAGAAAAGTTCAACTGTCGAATGAAAAGTAAGATGAAATGAAAGTAAGAACAGTTTGAAAAGGCTAAATTCTTTAAATATGAATAGTATAAAAAACGTAAATTGTAGGAAAACGATGAATAGTTGAACCTTGAAAAATAAAAAAGCACTTCACGTGAATATGTGGAATGATATGAAGTTCGAACGGCATGAATTGGATGAACTGGGAAGGAATTGAAACCCCCAAAAAAATACTGAATTAACTGAAAAAAACACTGAATGTGTGAAAAGACACAGCGGGGATCGAACGCACGAACATGTAGTAGATATACGTCAACAGAACGTCTGAGCCACGGGAAATGACGAAACCGTGAACGCTTTAAAAGGAAGTAGGAAGAACGCTCCAATCACTTAACATTAGGCCGTTTTTACGGTACAAAAACTTAAATTGTAGGAAAACGATTAAAAGTTGAAACTTGAAAAATAGACCCGCACTAACTAAAAAAGACTCACACAACTAAAAAATGACGCAGCCTGGGATTGAACCCACGAACATGAAGTGCGAATGCCGTACACAAATCCCATGCGCCACCGAGACATAGGAAATATCGAAAACGTTAAAGTTTAAAAATAAAGCACGAAGACCAGCCCATTCACTTAACATTAGGCCATTTTTACGGTACAAAAACTTAAATTGTAGGAAAACGATGAAAAGTTGAAACTTGAAAAATAGACCCGCACTAAACATGAATATGTAGAATGATATGAAGTTTGAACGGCATGAATTGGATGAACTGGGAATGAGTTGAAACGTACCTAAAAAACGGTCGGAATAAAAAAAATAATAATAACTAGAAAATGTGCAATTTCTGAAGAAATTGCGTGTGAAGGTGAAACCGTTGAAGGTTTGGGAGGTGAAAAGTGGAATTACGTGGAACGATTGAATGGTGTGAATCTGTGAAGAAATATGAACACAAAGTTGAAAAACTGAATAAAAGTTGAACTGTGGAATTTGAAGATGAATGAAAAACTGAAAAAGTTGAATTGGAGAATAAAGTGAATCTGTGAAAAATTATGAATCCGACAAAGTTGAAAAACTGAGAAACTGAAAAAAAAACCGAATGTTTGAATCGTAAAAAAGTGTGGATGATCCGAAGTAAAAGCAGAAGAGAAAATACAAAGTTTTTCAACTTTGTATTTCTCACAATGCTTCACTGTTTCAAGCAATCCACAATCCACCTCATTCAAATCCACCTCATTCAAATGATTAGCTCATTATCAGGAGTTAAAAAATGATCCCTAAGCAAACTTTTCAGTTTTTTTAGTGCTTGAAATATGAATAATACAAAGTTGAAAACTGAAAAACTGAAAAAAACTGAATGTATGAATCAAGCTGAGTTCACCAAGCCAGATGCTGTACTAGGTGGAAGCAGAAGTGACAGGTAATGAGACGTCTAAGAAAATATCCAAGATGGCCGCCCATGAGGGCAGATGGGAGTTGGAGTCTTCAGTGGTCTAAGATGGCCGCCCGACGGCATCATGGGAAATGGTGTACTTTGTGTAACTAAACTGTAGGTTTCAAACTCCAGTCCTCGAGGGCTTGTATCCTGCATGTTTTTGAATCACAGCATTCACTTAACATTAGGCCATTTTTTACGGTAGAAAAACTTGAATTTTAGCTGAAAGTTGAACTGTGGTATAATGGTAATGTGAAGAAATATGAATAATACAAAGTTTAAAAATTGAACAAAGTTGAACTGTGGAATGATGTGACTGTGTGAAAAAATATGAATAACACAAAGTTGAAAACTGAAAAAAATCCGAATGTTTTAATCTTAAAAAAGTGTGGATGATCCGAATTAAAAGCAGAAGAGAAAAAACAACTGTAAACGTGAAACGCGATTTGCCCGAACCGGGACACGGACACGTTGAAGATGACAACTCTACCACTGGGCCACTGGGGGGCGGTGTCAGACCACACTGTAAAAAAGCTTTATATAAAGGGAATGAAGTATGTTTGAAGGTGAATCTGTGAAGTATTACGAATAATACAAAGTTAAAAAAACTGAGAAAAGTTCAACTGTCGAATGAAAAGTAAGATGAAATGAAAGTAAGAACAGTTTGAAAAGGCTAAATTCTTTAAATATGAATAGTATAAAAAACGTAAATTGTAGGAAAACGATGAATAGTTGAACCTTGAAAAATACAAAAGCACGGCATGAACGGCATGAATTGGATTAACTGGGAAGGAGTTGAAAGCAAAAGAAAATACGGAACTAAATGAAAAAAAAAAACACTGAATGTGCGAAAAGACGCAGCCTGGGATTGAACCCACGAACATGAAGTGCGAATGCAGTACACAAATCCCATGAGCTACTGGGACATAGGAAACGAGGAAACCGTTAAAGTTTAAAAATAAAGTACGAAGACCACCCCATTCACTTAACATTAGGCCATTTTTACGGTACAAAAACTTAAATTGTAGGAAAACGGTGAAAAGTTGAAACTTGAAAAATAGACCCGCACTAAACATGAATATGTGGAATGATATGAAGATTGAACGGCATGAATTGGATGAACAGGGAAGGAGTTGAAACGAGCCTAAAAAACGGTCGGAATAAAAAAAATAATAATAATAATAAAGGTGGAGAAAAACATAAGTGTGAAGGTTTCACCTTCACACAACTAGAAAAAGTGCAATTTCTGAAGAAATTGCGTGTGAAGGTGAAACCGTTGAAGGTTTGGGAGTTGAAAAGTGGAATGATGTGGAACGATTGAATGGTATGAATCTGTGAAGAAATATGAATACAAAGTTGAAAAACTGTAAAAAAGTTGAACTGTGGAATTTGAAGATGAATGAAAAACTGAAAAAGTTGAACTGGAGAATGATGTGAATCTGTGAAAAATTATGAATCCTACAAAGTTGAAAAACTGAGAAAAGTTGAACTGGAATAGTGTGAATCTGTGACATTAGGCCTAATGTTAAGTGAATGATGTGATTCAAAAACATGCAGGATATCAGCCCTCGAGGACTGGAGTTTTAAACTCCTGTTAATGAATGAGCTTATCATTTGAATGAGGTGGATTGAATGAGGTGGATTGTGGATTGATGTGAAACAGTGAAGAAATGTGAATAATACAGAGTTGAAAAACTGAAAAAAACTAAAACGTATGAATCAAGCTGAGTTAACCAAGCCAGATGCTGTACTAGGTGGAAGCAGTAGTGAAAGGTAATGAGACGTCTAATAAAATGTCCAAGATGGCCGCCCATGAGGGCAGATTGGAGTTGGTGTCTTCAGTGGTCTAAGATGGCCGCCCGATGGCAACATGGGAAATGGATTACTTTGTGTAACTAAACTATAGGTGTCAAACTCCAGTCTTCGAGGGCTTGTATCCTGCATGTTTTTGAATCACACCTGTAATGGAGGTGTCGGAGTAGCGTCCAAACTTGTGACCTCCTTGAAAGGACTGTACTTGACTGATTCAGAGGATCCTCAATCTTATCTGGTTGTCCGGCCAGAACATAAAGACGATGCACACTCTCATGCCACTCTTTATTTGTATATAATGTTCTATTTATTTATCTGGGTTGGTGTGTGTGTGTTTCTGTGTTTGTGTGTTCTGTGTGTGTTCTATGTTTGATTGTGGGTGTGTGGTCTCTGCAAAGGAGAGCAGAGAACATTCACTAAACATTGATAACTAACATAACTAACATTGTACAATATGTTACATCATATGCTCACATGACTCTATATTAGCTTAGAATAACATAAACAACACAGGCAAACATACCGTACAATGATAGGAAGAATGAATTCAACCCAATCGTTCCAAAATGTGCGTTAGGTAGGAAAGGGTTAATGGAGCCGAATAGATTTGAGTGGGCGGTGACGTCACTCCCTTACGGCGGAAGGATCATATTGGCACACACGGCAAACATGCGACAAACACGCACTTTTTGTGGATGAAACTTTAACGTGAATACTAAAAGTGAAGTATGAAAAGTATGGTATATTTGCCTTTAGCAATTATACCAAACTTAGGTGCAATAACAACTTAGACATTAATGGACAAAGTGAAGCCGTGCAAACGTAAACATGTATCCAAAACCACGAACGGACAACATATTCAAACTGTACTTACATTCTCATGGACGCACGGAATAATAATGAAAGGAATGAGATAATCCACAGAATGATTGAAAGCAGAAAAAATGACTGTCCGTTACAACGATACCTGCCGACTGACCGCATACCTGCAAAACAACCTATGATAGTGTAAACAGAGTCCTGATTGGTAGTGGAGGAATGAAACGCAACTTGTGATTAGTTGCTAGGCGGTTGCTAGGAAGATCACATGACCACAGGAGAAACATGTCCAGACGTAAATAGTAATAACAGAACGATTCAAACACGAAATCGTTAAGTATAATCAGAAACTTCTTAACAACACCATTCACTTAACATTAGACAATGTTTACGGTACAAAAACTTGAATTGTAGCTGAAAGTTGAACTGTAAACGTGAAACGCGATTTGCCCGAACCGGGACACGGACATGTTGAAGATGACAACTCTACCACTGGGCCACTGGGGGGCAGTGTAAGACCACACTAGGGAATGAAGTATTTTTGAACGTGAATCTATGAAGAACTACGAATAATACAAAGTTAAAAAACTGAAAAAAGTTCAACTGTGGAATGAAAAGATGAAATGAAAGTAAGAACAGTTTGAAAAGGCTAAATTCTTTAAATATGAATAGTATAAAAAACGTAAATTGTAGGAAAACGATGAATAGTTGAACCTTGAAAAATAAAAAAGCACTTCACGTGAATATGTGGAATGATATGAAGTTCGAACGGCATGAATTGGATGAACTGGGAAGGAATTGAAACCAAAAAAAAAATACTGAATTAACTGAAAAAAACACTGAATGTGTGAAAAGACACAGCGGGGATCGAACGCACGAACATGTAGTAGATATACGTCAACAGAACGTCTGAGCCACGGGAAATGACGAAACCGTGAACGCTTTAAAAGGAAGTAGGAAGAACGCTCCAATCACTTAACATTAGGCCGTTTTTACGGTACAAAAACTTAAATTGTAGGAAAACGATTAAAAGTTGAAACTTGAAAAATAGACCCGCACTAACTAAAAAAGACTCACACAACTAAAAAATGACGCAGCCTGGAATTGAACCCACGAACATGAAGTGCGAATGCCGTACACAAATCCCATGCGCCACCGAGACATAGGAAATATCGAAAACGTTAAAGTTTAAAAATAAAGCACGAAGACCAGCCCATTCACTTAACATTAGGCCATTTTTACGGTACAAAAACTTAAATTGTAGGAAAACGATGAAAAGTTGAAACTTGAAAAATAGACCCGCACTAAACATGAATATGTAGAATGATATGAAGTTTGAACGGCATGAATTGGATGAACTGGGAATGAGTTGAAACGTACCTAAAAAACGGTCGGAATAAAAAAAATAATAATAATAATAAAGGTGGAGAAAAACATAAGTGTGAAGGTTTCACCTTCACACAACTAGAAAAAGTGCAATTTCTGAAGAAATTGCGTGTGAAGGTGAAACCGTTGAAGGTTTGGGAGTTGAAAAGTGGAATGATGTGGAACGATTGAATGGTGTGAATCTGTGAAGAAATATGAATACAAAGTTGAAAAACTGAAAAAAAGTTGAACCGTGGAATTTGAAGATGAAAGAAAAACTGAAAAAAAGTTGAACTGTAGAATGATTTGAATCTGGGAAAAATTATGAATCCTACATAGTTAACAAACTGAGAAAAGTTGAACTGGAATAATGTGAATCTGTGACATTAGGCCTAATGTTAAGTGAATGATGTGATTCAAAAACATGCAGGATATCAGCCCTCGAGGACTGGAGTTTTAAACTCCTGTTAATGAGCTTATCATTTGAATGAGGTGGATTGAATGAGGTGGATTGTGGATTGATGTGAAACAGTGAATAAATGTGAATAATACAGAGTTGAAAAACTGAAAAAAACTAAAACGTATGAATCAAGCTGAGTTAACCAAGCCAGATGCTGTACTAGGTGGAAGCAGTAGTGAAAGGTAATGAGACGTCTAATAAAATGTCCAAGATGGCCGCCCATGAGGGCAGATTGGAGTTGGAGTCTTCAGTGGTCTAAGATGGCCGCCCGATGGCAACATGGGAAATGGATTACTTTGTGTAACTAAACTATAGGTGTCAAACTCCAGTCCTCGAGGGCTTGTATCCTGCATGTTTTTGAATCACACCTGTAATGGAGGTGTCGGAGTAGCGTCCAAACTTGTGACCTCCTTGAAAGGACTGTACTTGACTGATTCAGAGGATCCTCAATCTTATCAGGTTGTCCGGCCAGAACATAAAGACGATGCACACTCTCATGCCACTCTTTATTTGTATATAATGTTCTATTTATTTATCTGGGTTGGTGTGTGTGTGTTTCTGTGTTTGTGTGTTCTGTGTGTGTTCTATGTTTGATTGTGGGTGTGTGGTCTCTGCAAAGGAGAGCAGAGAACATTCACTAAACATTGATAACTAACATAACTAACATTGTACAATATGTTACATCATATGCTCATATGACTCTATATTAGCTTAGAATAACATAAACAACACAGGCAAACATACCGTACAATGATAGGAAGAATGAATTCAACCCAATCGTTCCAAAATGTGCGTTAGGTAGGAAAGGGTTAATGGAGCCGAATAGATTTGAGTGGGCGGTGACGTCACTCCCTTACGGCGTAAGGATCACATTGGCACACACGGCAAACATGCGAAAAAATACGCACATTTTGTGGATGAAACTTTAACGTGAATACTAAAAGTGAAGTATGAAAAGTACGGTATATTTGCCTTTAGCAATTATACCAAACTTAGGTGCAATAACAACTTAAGACATTAATGGACAAAGTGAAGCAGTGCAAACGTAAACATGTATCCAAAACCACGAACGGACAACATATTCAAACTGTACTTACATTCTCATGGACGCACGGAATAATAATGAAAGGAATGAGATAATCCACAGAATGATTGAAAGCAGAAAAAATGACTGTCCGTTACAACGATACCTGCCGACTACCGGTGAAAGAGCAAAACAACCTATGATAGTGTAAACAGAGTCCTGATTGGTAGTGCAGGAATGAAACACAACTTGTGATTAGTTGCTAGGCGGTTGCTAGGAAGATCACATGACCACAGGAGAAACATGTCCAGACGTAAATAGTAATAACAGAACGATTCAAACACGAAATCGTTAAGTATAATCAGAAACTTCTTAACAACACCATTCACTTAACATTAGACAATTTTTACGGTACAAAAACTTGAATTGTAGCTGAAAGTTGAACTGTAAACGTGAAACGCGATTTGCCCGAACCGGGACACGGACATGTTGAAGATGACAACTCTACCACTGGGCCACTGGGGGGCAGTGTAAGACCACATTGTGAAAGCTTGAAATATAGGGAATGAAGTATTTTTGAACGTGAATCTATGAAGAACTACGAATAATACAAAGTTCAAAAACTGAAAAAAGTTCAACTGTGGAATGAAAAGATGAAATGAAAGTAAGAACAGTTTGAAAAGGCTAAATTCTTTAAATATGAATAGTATAAAAAACGTAAATTGTAGGAAAACGATGAATAGTTGAACCTTGAAAAATAAAAAAAGCACTTCACGTGAATATGTGGAATGATATGAAGTTCGAACGGCATGAATTGGATGAACTGGGAAGGAATTGAAACAAAAAAAAAATACTGAATTAACTGAAAAAACAACACTGAATGTGTGAAAAGGCACAGCGGGGATCGAACGCACGAACATGTAGTAGATATACGTCAACAGAACGTCTGAGCCACGGGAAATGACGAAACCGTGAACGCTTTAAAAGGAAGTAGGAAGTACGCTCCAATCACGTAACATTAGGCCGTTTTTACGGTACAAAAACTTAAATTGTAGGAAAACGATGAAAAGTTGAAACTTGAAAAATAGACCCGCACTAACTAAAAAAGACTCACACAACTAAAAAATGACGCAGCCTGGGATTGAACCCACGAACATGAAGTGCGAATGCGATACACAAATCCCATGAGCTACGGAGACATGGGAAAAATCGAAAACGTTAAAGTTTAAAAATAAAGCACGAAGACCAGCCCATTCACTTAACATTAGGCCATTTTTACGGTACAAAAACTTAAATTGTAGGAAAACGATGAAAAGTTGAAACTTGAAAAATAGACCCGCACTAAACATGAATATGTGGAATGATATGAAGTTTGAACGGCATGAATTGGATGAACTGGGAATGAGTTGAAACGTACCTAAAAAACGGTCGGAATAAAAAAAATAATAATAATAATAAAGGTGGAGAAAAGCATAAGTGTGAAGGTTTCACCTTCACACAACTAGAAAATGTGCAATTTCTGAAGAAATTGCGTGTGAAGGTGAAACCGTTGAAGGTTTGGGAGGTGAAAAGTGGAATTACGTGGAACGATTGAATGGTGTGAATCTGTGAAGAAATATGAATACAAAGTTGAAAAACTGAATAAAAGTTGAACTGTGGAATTTGAAGATATGAATGAAAAACTGAAAAAGTTGAACTGGAGAATGAAGTGAATCTGTGAAAAATTATGAATCCGACAAAGTTGAAAAACTGAGAAACTGAAAAAAAAAACGAATGTTTGAATCGTAAAAAAGTGTGGATGATCCGAAGTAAAAGCAGAAGAGAAAATACAAAGTTTTTCAACTTTGTATTATTCACAATGCTTCACTGTTTCAAGCAATCCACAATCCACCTCATTCAAATCCACCTCATTCAAATGATTAGCTCATTATCAGGAGTTAAAAAATGATGCCTAAGCAAACTTTTCAGTTTTTTTAGTGCTTGAAATATGAATAAAACAAAGTTGAAAACTGAAAAACTGAAAAAAACTGAATGTATGAATCAAGCTGAGTTCACCAAGCCAGATGCTGTACTAGGTGGAAGCAGAAGTGACAGGTAATGAGACGTCTAAGAAAATATCCAAGATGGCCGCCCATGAGGGCAGATGGGAGTTGGAGTCTTCAGTGGTCTAAGATGGCCGCCCGACGGCATCATGGGAAATGGTGTACTTTGTGTAACTAAACTGTAGGTTTCAAACTCCAGTCCTCGAGGGCTTGTATCCTGCATGTTTTTGAATCACAGCATTCACTTAACATTAGGCCATTTTTTACGGTAGAAAAACTTGAATTTTAGCTGAAAGTTGAACTGTGGTATAATGGTAATGTGAAGAAATATGAATAATACAAAGTTGAAAAATTGAACAAAGTTGAACTGTGGAATGATGTGAATGTGTGAAAAAATATGAATAACACAAAGTTGAAAACTGAAAAAAATCCGAATGTTTTAATCTTAAAAAAGTGTGGATGATCCGAATTAAAAGCAGAAGAGAAAAAACAACTGTAAACGTGAAACGCGATTTGCCCGAACCGGGACACGGACACGTTGAAGATGACAACTCTACCACTGGGCCACTGGGGGGCGGTGTCAGACCACACTGTAAAAAAGCTTTATATAAAGGGAATGAAGTATGTTTGAAGGTGAATCTATGAAGAACTACGAATAATACAAAGTTAAAAAACTGAAAAAAGTTCAACTGTGGAATGAAAAGATGAAATGAAAGTAAGAACAGTTTGAAAAGGCTAAATTCTTTAAATATGAATAGTATAAAAAACGTAAATTGTAGGAAAACGATGAATAGTTGAACCGTGAAAAATAAAAAAGCACTTCACGTGAATATGTGGAATGATATGAAGTTCGAACGGCATGAATTGGATGAACTGGGAAGGAATTGAAACCAAAAAAAAAAAATACTGAATTAACTGAAAAAAAACACTGAATGTGTGAAAAGACACAGCGGGGATCGAACGCACGAACATGTAGTAATATACGTCATCAGAACGTCTGAGCCACGGGAAATGACGAAACCGTGAACGCTTTAAAAGGAAGTAGGAAGAACGCTCCAATCACTTAACATTAGGCCGTTTTTACGGTACAAAAACTTAAATTGTAGGAAAACGATAAAAAGTTGAAACTTGAAAAATAGACCCGCACTAACTAAAAAAGACTCACACAACAAAAACATCACGCAGCCTGGGATTGAACCCACGAACATGAAGTGCGAATGCGATACACAAATCCCATGAGCTACGGAGACATGGGAAATATCGAAAACGTTAAAGTTTAAAAATAAAGCACGAAGTCCAGCCCATTCACTTAACATTAGGCCATTTTTACGGTACAAAAACTTAAATTGTAGGAAAACGATGAAAAGTTGAAACTTGAAAAATAGACCCGCACTAAACATGAATATGTAGAATGATATGAAGTTTGAACGGCATGAATTGGATGAACTGGGAATGAGTTGAAACGTACCTAAAAAACGGTCGGAATAAAAAAAATAACTAGAAAAAGTGCAATTTCTGAAGAAATTGCGTGTGAAGGTGAAACCGTTGAAGGTTTGGGAGTTGAAAAGTGGAATGATGTGGAACGATTGAATGGTGTGAATCTGTGAAGAAATATGAATACAAAGTTGAAAAACTGTAAAAAAGTTGAACTGTGGAATTTGAAGATGAATGAAAAACTGAAAAAGTTGAACTGGAGAAAACACGAAATCGTTAAGTATAATCAGAAACTTCTTAACAACACCATTCACTTAACATTAGACAATTTTTACGGTACAAAAACTTGAATTGTAGCTGAAAGTTGAACTGTAAACGTGAAACGCGATTTGCCCGAACCGGGACACGGACATGTTGAAGATGACAACTCTACCACTGGGCCACTGGGGGGCAGTGTAAGACCACACTGGAAAGCTTGAAATATAGGGAATGAAGTATTTTTGAACGTGAATCTATGAAGAACTACGAATAATACAAAGTTCAAAAACTGAAAAAAGTTCAACTGTGGAATGAAAAGATGAAATGAAAGTAAGAACAGTTTGAAAAGGCTAAATTCTTTAAATATGAATAGTATAAAAAACGTCAATTGTAGGAAAACGATGAATAGTTGAACCTTGAAAAATAAAAAAGCACTTCACGTGAATATGTGGAATGATATGAAGTTCGAACGGCATGAATTGGATGAACTGGGAAGGAATTGAAACCAAAAAAAAATACTGAATGAACTGAAAAAAAACACTGAATGTGTGAAAAGACACAGCGGGGATCGAACACACGAACATGTAGTAGATATACGTCAACAGAACGTCTGAGCCACGGGAAATGACGAAACCGTGAACGCTTTAAAAGGAAGTAGGAAGAACGCTCCAATCACTTAACATTAGGCCGTTTTTACGGTACAAAAACTTAAATTGTAGGAAAACGATTAAAAGTTGAAACTTGAAAAATAGACCCGCACTAACTAAAAAAGACTCACACAACTAAAAAATGACGCAGCCTGGGATTGAACCCACGAACATGAAGTGCGAATGCCGCACACAAATCCCATGCGCCACCGAGACATAGGAAATATCGAAAACGTTAAAGTTTAAAAATAAAGCACGAAGACCAGCCCATTCACTTAACATTAGGCCATTTTTACGGTACAAAAACTTAAATTGTAGGAAAACGATGAAAAGTTGAAACTTGAAAAATAGACCCGCACTAAACATGAATATGTAGAATGATATGAAGTTTGAACGGCATGAATTGGATGAACTGGGAATGAGTTGAAACGTACCTAAAAAACGGTCGGAATAAAAAAAATAATAATAATAATAAAGGTGGAGAAAAACATAAGTGTGAAGGTTTCACCTTCACACAATAAAGGTGGAGAAAAACATAAGTGTGAAGGTTTCACCTTCACACAATAATAAAGGTGGAGAAAAACATAAGTGTGAAGGTTTCACCTTCACACAATAATAATAAAGGTGGAGAAAAACATAAGTGTGAAGGTTTCACCTTCACACAATAAAGGTGGAGAAAAACATAAGTGTGAAGGTTTCACCTTCACACAATAATAAAGGTGGAGAAAAACATAAGTGTGAAGGTTTCACCTTCACACAATAATAAAGGTGGAGAAAAACATAAGTGTGAAGGTTTCACCTTCACACAATAATAATAAAGGTGGAGAAAAACATAAGTGTGAAGGTTTCACCTTCACACAATTAATGAAACATTCATTTAATTAATGACACACTGTTGCGGCGTTTTTTTTTTCCTCCCGCTATGACGTACAATCAAAAGTTACCCTACAAGGCTTAAGAGGAGATCTTCTCACTCATTTTGAAAGACATACGAGTCCCTTATGCTATGGACTATCAACAAATCTACCATGTTTCATTAACTAATTAAAAGTGTCATTAATTTGATAAACGGTTCGTTGATTCATTAAATGTTTCAATAATTAAATAAAACATGTAATTAATTACAATTTTAGTTAGTGAAAGACACATTTAATTAATGAAACATTCATTTAATTAATGACACACTGTTGCGGCGTTTCATACATTTCATTTATCTGTCAACCTCGTTTGTCAAAGTTTGATGGGCAAGTCCTAACATCTGATTGGTTACTCCGCACTTCAAACCAAGACGGCTCCTAATACCTGATTGGTTACCCTGCTTTTTAAGCCAAGACTGAGCAGGGTAACCAATCAGGTGTTAGGACCCGCCCTCAAACTTTGACCAGCAAGGTTGGCGGATCAACCATGCATGAAACGTCGCAACGGTGTGTCATTATTTAAATAAATGTTTCATTAATTGATTAAATGTTTTATTTAATTAATGAAACATTTAATTATTTAATTAATTAAACATTTATTTAATTAATGAAACATTGAATTAATGAATTAAACATTTATTTAATTAATAGTACTTTTAATTAATTAATAAAACATCTCAAGGGCACTCCGCCTTCCTCACACACTCCAAAATCATGCACGGCAGGTGAATTGGATGCACTAAATTTTCCTTAGTTGTGATTGGGTGCGTGAAAGGTTGTTCATCTCTAGGGGCCCTGCTGGCAACCTTCAGGGTGTGTCCCGCCTCCTGCCCGAAGGCAGCTGGGATAGGCACAAGCAAGCCTGCGACCCTTGTGAGGATAAGCAGCTCTGGAAAATGGATGGATTTATTTATTTAATGACACTTATATTTATTTATTGAATGGTACATTTACTTCTTGAATTTTGGCATTTTCGGGCCTCCATACTACGCCAGTTAAACAAATGTGATTACTTGCTTTCCAATTGCCTCTGTCCACAAGTTCTTGTGAGTCTAATGATGAAAACACCTGTCTATGTTTGATTTCTATTGAGGAATTGTGACATTGCAAGAGATTTTACGATGGGGTTTAAAAGTTTGAAGGTACAACACATTTTAAAGGGTGGTTTTCCAAACCTTTTCATATAACATCGACATTGTGTACTATACCGTGTTCATGTTAGTCTTTTCTTACATCTAACTTTAAAATTGCAATACAAGACATAAAAAACATTACTTTGTCCATTTGTCATTCTTACACTTTCTCTTGAACGTAGTCTTGTATTTACTGTAGTGATTTAAAAATTGAAATACCCTGGTTTTAAAAGTATGAATTTAGCAAAACAGTTGGAGGAGAATATTCTTCTAATGTCGCACAAAACCACAGGATGAATGAGCATCGAAATGTGAAACCTGAAACGGATTGATTCATTTTCTCAGGTGTGGTAGTTTCTTGTATATTTCAAATATGAAGCACAAGACAATATTTTTTCATAGCTCAATATACACAATATATTGTTTTATTATATAGAAGTGAACTTTTTGATTCCTAATTATGGGTGGCTCAGTGGCGCAGTGAATAGCATGTCCACCTCACAGTTAGAGGGACACGAGTTCAAATCCACCTGTCTCCAGCCTTCCTGTGTGGAGTTTGCATGTTCTCTAGTGAGAACAAGATTGATAGCTTTCTAGTGAGGATAAGTGACTGCAGTCAATGGATGAATGATTAACCATTTACAGTATATCTGTAATAGTTGTATCTTGTGAGTTCAAGTCTAAATTGTGTGTCCAAGTACATGTATAGTAAATTGTGTGGGCTTCTAATTTATTCTTGTGGGGACGCAAAAATGTGTGGGTTTCAATATTTTCCTTGTGACTACAAACAAAAATTGTGTTTTGCGACCATGAATCTAAACTCTGTGAGTGCAAAGGCGTTTCAATACAACTGTCACTTCTACAACTGCAAATCTTCACTAAACACTACTTTACATCTGTGGAAGAACCTCTCGTACGGCTTGTCGCCTGTGGGTATGAATCTCCTCTGTTGATTTCCTCTTGTACCAGGCACAGTAAGCAAACTGAGATGACAACACTATCATTTCATTTGGAGAGAATCAGAGTCATCCACCCGCATACACGTCAAGAAAAGATCGACGATGGCAGACAGCCAATGGCATGGAATATGGAACTTTCAACAGCTCATCACCCTTCAGTGTTTTGGCCAGTGTTTCTCAAATAGCAGGGCGCGAGGTGATGCCAGGAGGGGGGCGCGGATGACTCCAGGAAGAAGGATTTGGTTTTACCATGTGAACTGTAATTGTGATAAAATAAGGATTGGCATCTTTTTTTTTCCAGGCACTTCAATGCATTTGGGTTTTTTTCTGCTTAGACCACGGGTGTCAAACCCGTTTTACCTTACAGGCCTTATGGAGGAAAATATATTCCCAGATGGGGTGCCAGACCTATACAATCATGGTATATATTTATATCACATTAAAACAACAACTTCAGATTATTATTATTATGATTATTATTTTCTTTTTCTTAATCACTGCCCAAAATAGTAAAAGCATAACATCACTATTAATCATAAAACTTTTCAAGTTTTTCATTCAGAAATTAAAAAGATTCGGATCATTTTTATACTTTACAAAATTATCTCGCAGGCCGCATTAACCCCATTTGCGGGGCAGAACCAGTCCGTGGAACATATGTTTGACACCCCTGGCTTAGCCAAACCTTTAACCTGTATAAATGTTGCAAAAAAACATTAAACAGTTGTTGAAAGTTTGTATTACTGTTTCCTTGTGTAGATGTAAAAAGGGATACAGTTTTAGGTATACTCATGCAATTTTTATTGATAATCATTTATGATCACCGTGGCAAGTGGGAGGGCGCCAAATGTTTTCTTTTTCCTAAGAGGGGCTTTGCAAAAAAAATTGAGAAACACTGGTTTTAGGGTATTGTATGATCATTTATGCTGATTGTCGAATGAAGCTTGGCCGTTTGCCATTTGGGGCCAGTTTCTTCGAAAATTGATTAATTTTCTGAAGCTTCAGTAACACCCATAAGGAACTTTCCTGGCAGAAACAAACCGCAGTTGATTTGAAAGTGTATTTCCCTTGAAAAACCTGAAATTCATTAAATGTCTTGCTCTTTTACAACCTCATGATTGAATTTAATGCCAGACTGTCAGACTCACACTCGCTCCTTTTTATAATCTTACAGTACTTTGAGGAATGCCATTTTGAGTTGCCGCCTCTGTGTGAGCACATCGGTGCCACAGCATCTTACATACATGCTCAGCGAAGAACAGGAAGAGGAAGAACCAATAAAATGGAACTCCTCCATTGCATATGGGTTCAGTTTTTTCTGCAAGCTTATTGTCGGTGCCACTATAGAAATCTAGTTTACTTTGTTTTATTGATGTTGTGGCGGACACTAGGATCATGTCTCTGACCCAGTCGGCATGTTGCTATGATCCTTTGATGCTTTGAACCTGTTGGCTTTGTTTTTGCTGTTTTGGACTTCGTTGTATCAGTTTTGTGATGGCATGCGAAGAGTAAAGATCTCCACTAGCAGAGCAACGTGTGGTTTCTTCGCCTCGCCACAATGTCATAAAATAGAGGAGGTTCTTTGCACCAGATGCTATGATAAGTGGTGGAAGATCGTCACAGCATTTCGACCCTAAAATCAACCACATCTTAACAGACATGACTCCATGAGACAGAATACCATAGTTAAAAGTGATAGTGATTTCAAAATCAATCTAATACAAATTGCTGGCCTTTTGTGGAATTTTCACAATACTGTCAATTTGCAACATATGCAAGGCTTTTGCAGTAATGATTATCAGTGCCAAGTATGAAAGGAAGCTTCCTGCATTTTATTGGTTGTACAATGTTTCTCTGCTTGAGGGTGTGATTTACCGAGGATTGGCTGTGCATCTGCAGTTCATTTGAGTGATCACTGATTATTGTAATTTATGACTGACTTTCGATTCATTATAAACAATACGAAACTGCTGCATGATCTAAATTGTTCTTTCAAATTGTTTCTTGTAACCCAACGATTGTTGTATTTGGCGCATCATTTTCTTTTAACAATACACGCAAACATTATGTCATCAGTGCAATGCATTTTATTTGCGTGTTTGCGCGCGCGTCTCATTGCAGTTAAAATCTCGTGACAACCAATGAGATCATGCAGAACATTTGAAATGATGCGCAGCCGGCCAATCAGAGGCCTTCGCGCCATCCAGATCACCAGTGGCATTTGTTGCGAGGGAGGGAGATACACGACTATGTCAGACGTTAGCGGACTTGCGATTTCTAAATACTATATTAAGATTGATTTTGTCGCTCGTAACTTTGTTGCGGGAAGTTTTTAACCCGTTTTGCCACTTTTTGGATTTATCGCAGCAATTGGTAAGTGCATCCCTCTCTTACACACGCTTGTGACGCTTAAAATTAACTCACTTCCCGTTTCTTTTTGTTTGACTGTTGGCTTGGGTTGCAGCTAGCTTTGTGCGGAGGATAACTTAGAGGTTTAGAGACTCCGACTAGTTCCTGGAACGTTGACTTGTTTCTCGCAAGTATAACTGATGTATTCCAAGACTCCTGATTCTATTTGATGTACTGCATGGCGCTCTAGAGAGTTCTTGGTTCTCGTTGCGTTGTAACAACTTTATAACGTCACGTTAGAGTAGCGGCAACGTTTATAGACTACGTTCAGGCTATAGACACATACCATTAACAGTCACGATTATTAAAACGTTCAAATTTCGACTTGAAAAGTTCCCGCGAGTCGCCACCTACTTGGCATTGGTTTTGCTTCGACCCACACGTAAGGTTGCGTGAGAATAACATTTATTTTCACTCCCACTGTAATAATGGGTGGCTTCACAGACGAATGTTTATTTATTTATTTGTTAATTTTCGTCAGAAAATGTTAATGCATGACATTTTCCCTTCCTTGTAAGCCGAGCGGGACTACGTCTTGTTGTTATTGTTATTCTCTCGTTGAATTTCTTTGCGGTTACGAGATGTATTATAAACCATAAATGAAGTACGGATTAAACAACTCGTTTAACACGTTAAACTCGAATCAGTGGTGTATAAATGGATCTTTGTTCATGGAAGCATTTGTGTGTGTGTGTGTGTGTGTGTGTGTGTATATATATATATATATATATATATATATATATATATATATATATATATATATATATATATATATATATATATATATATATATATATATATGCACACACACAAAATTGTTATTACTATGTGGTTAAATTTGTTTGAAGTTATGAGGTGTGTTACATAGCAGCTGAAACTGACATTTTGGCTTTATCAAGTTTGAAAGTCTTGTACTGCTGCATATCCTCATGAAGTAAAGATTAACGATGCAATCTAACAATGCAATGATCAATATTCTTATTGAGTCATTCTTTAATTAACAAAAGGCTGTTGAAAAAAGTTGAAAAACAAAAACATAGCCCCTAAACATCAACACACACACAAAATAAGACAACAATGGTACATGGCTAGGGTTGTGAGTGGAATGATGGAAGCAGACAACAACAAAAATAGATGTTTCAAAATAAATTCCTCAGGAGGATATTATAATTAAAGTGGCAAGATTATGTAACTAATGCTGAAGTCTTAGAACATGCTGCTTTTGAGAGCCTAAGTGATGATATAAGTAAAAGACGTCTTGAGGAAAGAGGAAGAAAATGGCAGCATTGACGTGGGCACGAGATGGCAAAAGGAAGCATGGAAGACCAAAGACAACCTGGAGAAAAACTGTCACAAAGCAGAGGGACACGTTGGCATAGCAAACGTGGAGATAGCACAAAATGGTAGATGTCTAGATGACTAGGTTTTTTTATTTATTTATATTATTATTATTATTTAAATCTCCTTCTCACCCCTATGGGGTGGAATCCATGTCATCGCGAAGCCAGAGGCCTGAGAGTTTGAGGGTTCTGTGCAGTATCTTCGATGTTCCTAGGACTGCACTCTTCTGGACTGAGGCTTCAGATGTTGTTCCCGGGATTTGCTGGAGCCAGTCATCCAGTTTGGAGGTTACTGCCCCAAGTGCCCCCACTACCACGTAGGGCTGCACGATTTTGGCCAAAATAATAATCACAATTATTTTGGTCAATATTGCGATCACGATTATTAATCACGATTATTGATCATGTTTGGTCAAGCATGTCTATTTATTGCACTTTTTTTAATAAACATAGCTTCAAGATGAAAACAAATACAAATAATAATAAACTAAAGTAAATAATAAATATGGTAAAAATTATGGCAAAAACACAGTTCATTTACTTGCTGAGTGCAAACCAATGAAAAATATTAAGCCTACTTAGAACCAAGCACAAACTACAACCGACATGTAACAACATCTACAACAGCCTTAGTTTTTTGCAAGAAAAACAAAACAGTACAAAAGTACCAGAATCACTTGAATGGAGTATGGATTTAGCAGTCAAAAAATGACATTTTTGGTCAATTCAAACCCAATTTATTCCAATTTTTGCCAGTCATTCTCACACTGGTGCTGATGAGAGGCTGCAAAATGACCAGAATCACTCAAAGTGAGTATGGAGTGGGTCTCAATTCACAGCTAGTACGGTATACATGTATATCAAAATCCCAGCTTTCCTCACAGTCGAACAATATTTCTCCCATACAGGTAAGTGGACTCAACCAGCATTCACCCCCCCCCCCCCCCCCCCCCCCACACACACACACACACACACACACCCTCCTTTTTTTTTCGCCCCACACTGCTCACCTCTGTGATTGCCAGGAGTTGTTTACGATAGTCACCGGAGAACTCCACGATTTTTTCTGCCCGAAACATAATGAAGTCCCTTGCGTTTGGCCCCTGGTGGCAGGATGACTGAAAGTGCTTGATTTGACATACTGTACAGTACTACGTAGCCGGCTTTTTAAATGTTAATATCGCCGATTATCATCTTAAATAATCGTGGCAGCCAATATTGCGATCACAATTAAAATTCAGTTAATCATGCAGCCCTAAAACCACGGGGACCACGTCACCCATGACCTTTCACATCTGTTACAGCTGCTCTTTCAACTTTTGATACTTTCCAAGTTCCTCATGTTCCTTCTTTCTGATGTTGGCGTCAGCTGGGATCGCCACAACTATCACCACTACTCTCTGCTGTTCTTTGTCCACTGCTTTGTTCTTTGACCTGTTTGTCAGTCTGGAAGCTGAAGTCTGTGGTATGGCCCATCGGGATGTAGATACTTCTATTCCATACAGGTGTGTGTGTGGTTGTGTGTAGATTAATCCGTTCTGTGGGTGGGCTCGAAAGGCGACTTCACCTTATAGCGGGCAATCAAAACCTACGTATATATATATGATATACAGTCGGCCCCCGGTTTACAAACACCCTCTTTTACGAACATTTCGACTTACGAGCGAGTTTTTTTCCCCCACTTACACACAGACCATTCGCCTTACGAGCAAACTGACATGCCGGCCATTGTATTTGTTCATATATTTTCGCCTTACCACGTCATCAAAATCAGTAGAAAATGCTTTTCACGGCAACGAAGAACGATATTGCTCTTACAATGTCACAGTCACTGTTTCAGTCACGGTGTCAGTCACGGTCTCACTCACGGAGATGCTATTGGCCGGCGTCACGTCAATCACAGAAATGCCGATATGCTATTGACCGAACGCCTTTATCTAGCTTGATGGCACAGCTGGTCGGGACGGAAGGAAGGAGAGAAAATGAGTCAAACACGGAAGGAAGGAATGTTGTGAAGACTTTGCAAACTTTATCTGTTAAACATGACTTCTAAAATTGTAAGTGGCGGTAAAGGAAGAAGTAAGAGGATGATGACAATAGAAACCAAGCAGGAGATAATAAAAAAATACGAAGGAGGCGCGTGCATCGTTAACCTTGCTTGTGAGTATGGACGGAACCACTCGGCAATCTTCTAAGGGCAAGACTTTCCTTGCCTGGGGACGGACCTCGCTCGACAACAAAACGGAGAGGCTTCTTCTATTATGGATTAAAGAGAAGGCAATCTCCAGTGATATGTTTTAGTTTGAGAAAAGTTCTTGTTTAAGAAAATAAATAAATAAATTCTGCGGGTTGGTCTCTGCTCACCTCCGTCTCCATTCAGCTCAAGTCACGTCGCCCCAGAGGAAATTGTCATTTATACTTTGTTTATCCATGCTTGTTATATTAACTGTACAGTAGATTATGGAACTAAATTTAAATATGTGTGTAAATTAGTGATGGTTTTAACTATGAATTCGCCAAGCGTTGCCAGTCAATGTGTACGTACAATTGACCTCGCTTTGCTACATTAACGAAAGCATATGCTCATGCATGGCACGGTAACGCTGATATGCTATTGCTCTTACAATGTCACAGTCACTGTTTCAGTCACGATCTCATTCACGGAGATGCTATTGGCCGGCGTCACGTCAATCACAGAAATGCGAATATGCTATTGGCCGAACGCCTTTATCTAGCTTGATGGCACAGCTGGTCGGGACGGAAGGAAGGAGACAAAATGAGTCAAAAACGGAAGGAAGGAATGTTGTTAAGACTTTGCAAACTTTATCTGTTAGACAAGGCTTCTAAAATTGCTAGTGGCGGTAAAGGAAGAAGTAAGACGATGATGACAATAGAAACCAAGCAGGAGATAATAAAAAAAAAAAAAAATACGAAGGAGGCGCACGCATGGCTCGTAAGGAAATCACCGGTGATATGTTCTAGTTTTGAGAAAAGTTCCCGTTTAAGAAAATAAATCAATAAATTCTGCGGGTTGGTCTCTGCTTCCCTCCGCCTCCACCCAGCTCAAGTCACGTCGCCCCAAAGGTAAATGTCATTTTTCCTTTGTATATTTATGTTATTTAATTTAACTGTACATTAGGTTATGTTACTCATTTTTAATATGTGTATAAAGTCGTGATGTTTTTACCTGAGGTTTTTGCACGCGTTGCACGCATTCACGATTTAACATAGGTTTGGATTGCCCGTCATACGAGCAGTTTGAGTTACGAGCGTATCCGCTTAACGGATTAAGTTCGTAACACGGGGGCCCACTGTACATGTAAGCAATCAGAAAACATCATAAATAAAAAATAGAAAAATAATTTATTTACCTTTGAGTGGCGCTTGTTATGGCCATGTTCCCTAGTAAGGTTAGCCTAGGCTAGCTTCGTATTTCTTGATTATCCCCAGCTTCGTTTCCATATAAATCATCTTCTCTCTTTAACATCAGTAGCAATTTTGGGACCCATGGTTAACCCATTCAAGTTTAAATTAAGCAGTAAAATGCACTATAAATACGGTTTTGTAACCACTCACGATAGAACAAAGCTTTACCATTACGCCATTTTGAAACGAGTGAGGCAGACCAGCATCTCTGTGAAGAGACGCCGACCAATAGCAGACCAGCATTGTAGTGATGCGTTGCATGGAGGCATTGACCTCAACAGAAAATAAGTGCAATTACCTACAAACGCCTGCAGATGTAGACAAAACAACACAAATACAGCCAACCCCCTGGGGTCATGACGGTTGTTTTTGTTGCAAAGCGAGGGAAATTCCGTAAAGAGGAGACAAAAAAAACTCAGTATTCCCCAACATAGAAAAAACGTAAGCCAGGGACTGTAACACGGAGGTCCACTGTATACATACATATATACATACATGTGTCTGTGTGTGTGTGTGTGTGTGTATATTTTTTTTGTGTATAGATGGATGGATGGATGGATGGATGGATGGATTAATGGATGGATGGATGGATGGATGATGGATGGATGGATGGATGGATGGATGGATGGATGGATGGATGGATGGATGGAGTGGGCCCACGCGTTACGAGATTAATCCGTTCCGCAGTTGGGCTCGTAAGGCGAATTCACCGCATGGCGGGCAATCCAAACCTATGTTAAATATCCAATGTGTTTAGAACCCCAGGTAAAACTAAAAATGTACATACATATTAAAAATTATTACCAAAATAGCATAGTAAATGCTACGTATGTATAATATACATGTATACAATCAGAAAACAAACAAAAAAAAACAAAAAAAGATGCTATTGAAGTATTGATTTTGAATTGAACTTGAACTGCTATTTAACTAACAGAAATCCATTTTCTATAAATATGTTGGGGCTAAACATGCAGGCATGTTCAGTCTGTTAAAGAGATGATGTTGCTGTTGGCAGACAATTACAAAAAGCTTAAACTACTAAAAAAAAAAAAAAAAAAAAATCATCTTCATATACCATCTTTTTGCATAAAGATCTGATGTTATTACCTGCGACTTTTAGTCACTTAGTCGCTTATCCGTGACAAAAAGCGTTTTTTTGGGGGGTTTTTTTGCTCATATTTTGCTCCTACGGTTTCTATACCGGTGCACCTTATCGTCCGGAAAATACGGTACATATTTTTTCATTTTATTTATTTTTTTAACTGAAACACTTTTTTAAAATTTAATCCACAAAAAGCTAAAGGCACAAAAGACTAAAAAGACAGTTGTTAGGGTTATGGGTCTTTTATCAGATCAGATGTGAGATTTTCCAATATGATTCACATGCTGCTTTTTAAAGAAGCATACCAGGTGAAGCTTAGTACACAGGGACTGTGACTGCTGTAATACACACACACACACACACACACACACACACACACACACACACACACACACACACACACACACACACACACCTGGCCTCTGAGCCGTCTGATGGGAAAATACATTCCAAATCCTCGTGTGCCATTCCATATGGACTAGGATACAAGCCACTAGTAGGATCACAGGGACTAACTTTGGGTGAGTTCTGTTCTCTGAATTTTAGTTTGGTTAGAGCGTGTTTGTGTTTACCTGCCTGACTCTAATAATCCTGGTGGGCCAATATGTGAATATTTGTGTAAAATCTGCTCTACACTTGTGAGAGTGGTTCCATTGCTTCTGTGTCTTGGATTTCGATGCACTGTATGTAATTGTTTAACATTATTCTGAATAAAGAGGGCACTTATTGAAGGTTTCCTACCTTAGTGCATTCCTTCTATATATTTTTGTCTCACATTTGCTTTTTCCAACATCAAATTCATCCCACTGAATATAATTAAAAAAAAAAATCAATAGGTTTGAGGTTAAGTGGTTGTTTAGGGAAAGAGTCATTCGTGAAATAGATTAGCCTTAATATTGTCATTTAATGGTCCAAGGTAAAACATAATGTGGATAGTGGCTGTAAAAGCGTTGTTTCCCAGAAGTGGCTGGATAGTCCTTCCCTGAATGACACATGGCTCTGGTTAAACCTAGCAGGGACAGACCTGTCAGCAGTTCTGCACTTGTGTTGGTTTTCAACTCACTGAGCTTCACTGGTCACTAATGATTCATTATGCTGACCTTGCTTGGGCCCATCTTATTGTACCCATTGGGATATACCGTATACTATAGTGCAGGGGTCTCAAACTTTTTGGAGTCAGGGACTCCTTTTAGAAAGCAAATTTTCCAAGGACCCCTATTGCAAATGTTTGCCAAAACAAAACAACAAAAAATCTTTCAAGGCAAAGATAAGGGCCCTCTTTCTTCAGAAACATTAAATTTGACAAGAAGTATACCGTATTTTCCGCACTATAAGGCGCAATGGATTATAATGTGCACCCTCAATTAATGACATATTTTAAAACTTTTTCAATCACAATATAGTAATACTGTACTCAAAGTAATACCAATAATAACTCTAACCTCTCAAGAGCATAATAACACAATGTCAATATGACCAACCTTGTTCAACTGTAAACACACAAAAGAAACAGTAAAAGCATACTTTATCAGTTCATTCCGCCTCTACGAATCCCGATCTCAATATTGATCCATATATAAAGGCGCACCTGATTATAAGGCGCATCATCGGCCTTTTTTTTGTAAAGGAGTTTAGGTGCGCCTTATAGTGCGGAAAATACGGTATTTGTTACTTTTCAGCTATACTGAAGTTTAGAAAATAAAAATTGCATATTACACTCCTTATAACAAATCGGGTGAAATTTCCCTCAAAAAGGCTGCTGCCAATTATTTAGTCAAAAACAAAATTCTAAAGTAGAATGTCGCTTTAGCGTTGTTGGCTTCATCGCCTCGTTAGCAAGCAATTGTAGACACGAAACACATTTTGACAAATTTCAAAATGATAACATTTTAAAAAATATATTTAACTGGTTGAATTGATTGCTTTATTGAAGAGTCCTGAATACTTTCACAATGGAAAATAAAATTAGGTTAACACAAATATATATACAGTGTGCCCTTGGTTTACGAACTCCCTGTTTTACGAACTTTTCATCTTACGAACGTGGACTGCGGCGTTTTTTGTCCCCCTCTTTCGCACAAACCTTTCATGTTACGAACAATCTAACATGCCGGTAAGTGTGTCCGCACTATTTTATTCGCTTTGGTGCGTCAACAAATTAACTATTCTCGCATGACACGGAAACGCCGATATGCTATTGGTCTTATAAAGTCACAGTCACGGTCTCAGTCACGGAGATGCCGATATGCTATTGGTCGATTAAGGTTACAGTCACGATCTCAGTCACGGAGATTCCGATATGCTATTGGTCAATTAAGGTCACAGTCCCGGTCTCACTCACGGAGATGCTATTGGCTGGCGTCACGTCAATCACAGAAATGCCAATATGCTATTGGCCGAACGGCTTCATCTAGCTTGATGGCACAGCTGGTCGGTGTGTTGTGAAGACTTTGCAAACTTTATCTGTTAGACATGGCTTCTAAAATTGCAAGTGGCGGTAAAGGAAGAAGTAAGAGGATGATGACAATAGAAACCAAGCAGGAGATAATAAAAAAATACGAAGGAGGCGCACGCATAGTTAACCTTGCTCGTGAGTATGGCCGTAACCGCTCGGCAATCTTCTAAGGGCAAGACTTTCCTTGCCGGGGGACGAACCTCGGTCGACAACAAAATGGAGCGGCTTCTTCTATTATGGATTAAAGAAAAGGAAATCGCCGGTGATAGGTTCTCCTTTGAGAAAAGTTCTCGTTTAAGAAAATAAATAATAAATTCTGCGGGTTCTGCTCCCCTCCGCCTCCACCCAGCTCAAGTCACGTCGCCCCAAAGGTAAATGTAATTTTTCCTTTGTATATTTATGTTATTTAATTTAACTGTACAGTAGATTATGTTACTAATTTTTAATATGTGTATAAAGTCGTGATGTTTTTACCTAAGGTTTTTGCACGCGTTGCACGCATTCACTAATTAACATAGGTTTGGATTGCCCGTCATACGAGCAATTCGAGTTAGGAGCATAGCCGCTGAACGGATTAAGTTCGTAACACGGGGGCCCACTGTACTTTTATTAATAACCCAAATTATTTCACGGAACCCCTGCAGTCAGGCCACGGAACCCACTTTGACAACCATTGCCATAGTGGGATTTTATTACTAATAACTATATTCATACAAACCAGATTCGGTTGAAGTTGGGAAATTGTGTAAAATGTAACTAAAAACAAAATACAACAATTTGAAAATCCATCTCAGCCCATATTCAATTGAATATACTACAAAGACAACATATTTAATGGAGCATTTATGGAGCAGCCTCTAGTGGTTTTCATGGTAAATGAGGTAGTACTACAGGTTACTCGAATTCAGTTGCATATCGGCTGTCAAATCAGAATTTTTATGTGCAAGTCAGAACTGGTCATTGCTTATAGTCATCGGAGAGGAAAGTTAGAATGGCACTCAGGTCTCCTTGCATGTGACATATCTACATGGGGTCTGCACATGTGTGAAAAACACCTAAAACCTATATTAACTTTATTGGTAAGTGTTGCGTATGTATGGGGAATATCTGGCTATAATTTAACTGTTAAGCATTCAGTCAGTAGAGCCCCTCTAGACAGACTGAAAGAACTGGAAGTGCGTTGTAAGGCATATGGATATTTTTTTATTTCTAATTCTCTTTCTCTTTTACTATTTCTCTGGAGGTTGATGTAAATTATATTGTAATGCTCAAGAAAGAACTCACTTAAAAAGTAGTTTCAAACCTTGTTTGGCATCAGGTGAAAGCAATTGGGGGGGCAGCAAACAATGTTTAAAACAGGGGTGTCAAAACACATTTTCATCATGGGCCGCATTGAGGTTATAGTTTCGATGGGAGGGCTGGTATGACTGAAGTTAAAGACATTTTAATTACAGTATGATCTTTGAGCATTTACCTTGACTTAAAATCAGAGGCCTGTAAAAAAAAAAATGTTCAAAAGGGGGATTGGTAACAAAATTTGCTCGCACCCCCTTCCCCAAATGATGACTACTTGCAAATTTGCTATTTTAGTCAGAAACCTGAAGTCATAAAGTCAGAAAATGTTGTGGCAGGCCGTATCTGGCCCCCAGGCCTTGAGTTTGGCACCTGTGCATTACATGCTTGTTCAAGCTCGGGTTTCAATATTATACACCAGCGGTGTCAAAGACATTGTAATTGTGGGCCAAATTGTACTTCCAGTTTCTGTAGGAGGGCCGTTATGAATGTGATGTCAAATAAATTTCAAGTGTGGTCATCACACATTTACCTAATTTTGAAATATGAGGCCTGTAAAAACTGTTCAACGAGGGGATTGGTAATAAAAAATGCTTTTTGTTTCCTTTAAAAAAAGGTGAATACAACTGAAGTTGAATACAACTTGCAAATTAGATATTTTAATCAGAAACTTGGAAGTCATGATTAGCATTTTGTGGACCACATAAAATGATGTGGCGGGCCGGATTTGCCCCCTGGGCCTTCAATTTGACACTTGTGGTTGAAACAATGCATTTCAAGAGCCATTTGCTCCGTAAGGAAATGGTTAAAAGAGAAGGAATGAGCTTATATTTGTACAAAAAAAATATTGACAATCAACCATACATGTATTCTACTACTTGTTTAGTATGAGTTTAACTCTTCCTATGTGCTTGTTTGATATTTCTTCTCTATTATATTTCTTGTTGTCAAAGACAATGCCAAGTCTGAAGTACCACAGCGGGGACATTGTGATGGGCCGCTGGCCTGGCAGCAAACTGTACTATGAAGTGAAAGTACTTGGTTTTGAAGCTAAAAGTCAACTGTACACGGTCATCTACAAGGATGGTACTGAGCTTGAGCTGAAGGAGCATGAAATCAAGGTAAGACTACATCTTACAGTGTATTTTAAAATTTACACTGGGATGTTCCAGTGCTATTTTTTGTGTTATGGAACAAATTAAAACCAATATCAGTCATTTCAAAGGAGTTCCCATCATTCATGCGAACCCTATCCTGAACACCTTAATTCAGGGGTGTCAAATGGCCAAGGGGACCAAATTAAAAAAATACCTACAAGCCAAGGGCCTGACTGATTGAATTTTCATCAAAACAAATGAAAAAGACCACCCATAGTCCAGTGCATAGGTGTCGTACTCCAGTACTCAATGGACGCGGTATCCTTTGTTTTCTGGTTTTCTCCCCCAACAAACTTGCTTCAAATTATTAGCTTATTAGCAAGCTCTACAGGAGCTTGTAAATGATCTTAATCATTTGAATCAGGTGTGTTTGAGAGAGAAGATTCGAAAACATGCAGGATACTGGCTCTCGAGGACTGGAGTTTGACACATGCTCTAGTTCGATACCTTGAAATGAGACCTGGTATTAGCTCGTTACATACTCGCCTATCCCTACAAAAATGCTTTGCTGGTTAGAGGTCTTAAACAACATTTTCAGAGGGGTTTCATTGAAAAAGCTTGGCTTGGGTGCTAGAGTTGATGTCTTAACCTGTGGGTTTGTTCCTAAACCCTCAAGTGTTTTTTTTTTATTTTTTTTTTAATCTTTTTTTATAATCTAGTCAAATCTACTCATAACCTTCTTGTAAATTTGATTTGAATTTTTGGGTGAAAAAAGAATCTTTTTTTTAACCCAAATAACTGTTCATCAATTTTTTACTGTCTACTTTGACTTGCAAGTTGAATTAGTTCCGTGACCAAGCTTGGTGCTCAATGTCTTTGGATGTCATTATTTAATTTCAGCTGCCAAAACCCTGCTGTTTTTAATGAAGAAAAACGACACTGTCAATTTTTTCAATATTTGAACTCAATAAAGAGACTGTTAAGAAATAAACTGGTTTTATCAAGTCTAATTAAGCCGAAAATCACACACATTCGTGCTGATGTGTGCCGTTAAAGGGCCAGACCTAGTAAGTGATGTCTGGAGCTGGGTTCAGTTGGGTTGGCCACTTACAGTATCACGTTTGATATAAACGTATGCATCCCCACATGTTCCTTGCGACTGTTTTTTTTTTTGTTTGTTTTTTTATATACAATATGCGTCTGTTTCGTACAGTTTTTTTAAGCACTAAAATCGCTTTTTCTTTCCACTGTTGCATCCAGAGTTCTTTTAGTTTCCAGCCGCGGTCTCGCTCCCGCTCTCGCTCCCAATCACCAGGCCGCCGTCGCAGTCGCTCCCGTTCCCCGGCGAGGACCACCCGGCGTTCTAACCCACGCACCGCGGCATCAGCTGCTGCTGCTGCATCAATGACAGAGAGTCTACCATTATCAGGCAGGGATTCAAAGTTGAAGGAAATGGTTGAAGTTCGACTGAGTCCTCTGGTAAGAAGCCAAGCTGCTTACATTCTCTTTTTCACTAGATCAATCAACATGGTATTTAAATTACAACATTAAAAGGGACAATAACACGAATACCATATTTTCCGGACTGTAAGGCGCACCTGTATATAAGCTGCAGCAGCAAAAATTGACCAAAAAAAAAACATTTTTTGCCACGGATAAGCTGCACTGGAACTATGAGCTGCAGGTCATAACATCAGATATTTATGCAAAATGATGCTATATGAAAGTTTAAATTTGTTCTTTTTGTTTATTTTTCAAATCGTCTGGAACAACTGCAACATCCTCTCTTTAACAGCATTCTGTCTCCCATTGTTTAATTGATAGATTCATTTAGTGAACATTGCACACACTGCACATAAATAATATATACAATCAGAATATTATAAATACAATCATATATACTGTATACTGTGTATCAAACACAAACTTTTATACAAGATCTCTATGCCGTCCTCACTCCGAAGCATCGGGTTTTTCGCTAGCTTGACGGCTGGATAACGACGTTTCAAACAACCATACTGTCTTTCCTTTTGCTCTGCTTTATTTGAACAATGGCCATTGACCATTACCCTCTTTAGGTCGCCGTAAAACTAGAAAAATATAACACGTAATCAGCTAATGATACATCGCACCTCTCCTGCTAACAAACAAGTTGCACGATCAAATAATACTCTTACAGTATTTCCAATGTCTCTAACGATAAACAAAACAGATGATCGGTGTCATCATTTTGACAACTTGTTAACTTACAAACAACTCTCGTCAAAGTCAAAACAAAATAAAATCAGGAATCCTCGAACGTTAACCTGTCTACGTTAACCTGTCTCTTTGCGTGCTGCTATATTGGAGAACTGACGTCTACTGAGAAGAACAATAATTCGAAGTAACCAGAAGAGGGTGCTCTAAGTCTATGTACACATCTAAAACGTCAAAGGTGGTACTGCACTTCTGAAGGGCAGAATAATCATATTCAATTTAGACGTTTTTTAAAAATAATTTTAATAATGTATTTTAAAAATATAGTTTAACAATATATTTTAAAAAGCCATTGATTCACATCTTTGCAGTTCTATTTCACAGTTGTTTCATAAACTTACTCCTTGAGCAGATACACACATTTGCTTGACCGGTAGGGAAAAAACAGCAGATAAGCCACACTGGACTATAAGCTGCAGGGCTCAAATCATGAGGAAAAAGTCGCGGTTTGTAGTCCGAAAAATACGGTATATTTGTTGTAGTCCTCACTGTATCATATCGAGAGCATCCAGTTCAGTACAGTATAGCCAGTACAGCCTCTTAGCATGATATAGTGTTTTCCTAAACTGCTGTTATAAAGGCATGTATTTTGCATGATTATAGTTATACTCAATCATTTAAACTTTGTGTTTCAGTGATTCAGATTTTTGTTCATGCTTCTATTGTCCACATTTGTCTTTTTTGTCCCTGTGCATCTCCAATACTCTCCCTTCTTTTACAACAGAAACGCACAATGGCTGCTGAAAACAATAGCAACAATAAGCATGAAAACAAAGAGGAGAAACACACGTCAAACAAAGTAAATGAGGTGAGTTTAGTGTTATCACAAAAGCAGGGTATTTGATAGTTTAATGATCCTTTTGTCTTCTGGTATATTCAGTATTCAAATTTCTCCATGGCAAATGACCACATCACTTGGGACATTAGTTGGCAGTGTGTTCGCATCAGACATGTCCCAAGACATGTGAAGATACACGCTGTGATGGTTTCTTGCATGCCAGACAGACGACGTAACTATAAATGCACTTGCCACGGGCCCTCCTCGGACGTGGAACTACTGCAGTACACATATTTAATTAATTCTTAACTGATTAAACATTATACACTGTATAGTAAGGAAACAGTTAGCCTTTGAAGTCTCGCGCAGCTGCGGTCATATTAGCAGCAGCCCGGAAGTTGAATTAAAGTCAAATCTGGACATGATCAAACATGATAACAATGGAGAGTTTACACTTGATTGACTACCATATCATAAAAGAAATCTAGGTAAGATATTTCTGGTAAATGTCTGCTCCATTGTGTCTCTGCCTCGACAAAGTATGTGTGTACGTGTGCCTACTGCCTCAACAATGTGTGTGCCTTTACTGTGGGTGCATTTGATGAGTGTAAAAGCGGGAGTAGATTACAACTCCACAGGGACGTGTTGTGTCAATCGTGAAAGGCACCCTGGCACACATTGTTGTCAACAGGCACTAGGAAGAGGCAGGATGAGTAAAGAGGACATTCACAAGAAAAATGTGACTTGTAATCGGAGAAGTACTCTAATCCAGTGTTTCTCAACTATATTTTGCCAGGCCCCCCCCCTATTATTATTATTATTATATTATTATTATTGATGAAAATTGTTTAAGTATACCTACACATGTATCCTTTTTAACATTTACAACAACTGTGAATTATTTTTATTGAGTTTATACGGGTTACAGCATAGTCTAAAATGGAAAAAAAAGAAGCAAGTGCACCAAAGTGCCTGAAACTAAAAGGAAATGATGAAAATGATACTTTATTGCAGTTACATTCCACATGACCAAAAAAAAAGCCTTTTTCCTGGGATCACCCACATCCCCACTGGCATCACCTCGTAGTTATATTCAAAGAGGTGGTTTTTTGAGTAAATCATATACTGCTTTGTTATATACCCACTTTGTTGTGTTAAGCAAAAAATAAAAGCACTGGTTATAGACAGTATTAGCGGTGATTGAAACTTGGACTTTTTAACACGACAGTAAACTGTCAACGCAGTTATCGCACTATGCCTAGTACTGAGTAAAGTATAAGGAGCAAATAGTTGTACTGCCTAACATTTTCTCTATGTTGGAGATTACAACTATTTGCTCCTTATACTGTAAGTGGAAACTAATACATAAACATTTGAACAATCTTGATGACAAACTAGAATATGTGCAATTCCTGAAGAAATTGCGTGTGAAGGTGAAACACCTGAAGGGAGAGGTGTTGAATGATGTGGAATGGCGGGAATTGGGGGAATCAATTAAAGTTGGAACAGTCGAAATCGGATGAAGAATGGCAAGGATATAAGGGAAAAACTGAAAAAGTGGAATTGTGGGTAATTTTTGAATTCTGGGAAGAAGAAAATGGATACCACCATGGAATGCCGGGACTTGGGGGAATCGATTAAAGTTGGAACCGTCGGAATCGGATGAAGACTGGCAAAGATATAAGGGAAAAACTGAAAAAGTGGAATTGTGGGTAATTTTTGAATTGTGGGTAAAAATGGATGGGCGGGCATTGGGGGAACTGATTAAAGTTGGAACCGTCGGAATCGGATGAAGACTGGAAAAGATATAAGGGAAAAACTGAAAAAGTGGAATTGTGGGTAATTTTTGATTTGTGTGTAAAAATGAAATAGTGGGCATCGGGGGAATCGATTAAATTTGGAACGGTCGGAATTGGACGAAGACTGGCAAAGATAGAAGGGAAAAACTGAATGAGATGTCTGATCAGATATCCAAGATGGCCGCACCTGAGGGTTGATGGGAAATGGAGTCTCAGTGTATGTAGTCAAGTGTCCAAGATGCCCTGCCTGACGACCCGATGGGAAATGGAGTACTTTGTCTACCGAAACAGTAGTCCACGAAGGCCAAGCGCCCACACAATGAATGATCTTGTTGAAAATGAATTGGTTCATTAAAGGTACAGTATGTGGAATTATGGGAAAATTTTTAATTCTGGTAAGAGGTAAATGAATACACCAATGAATTGGCGGGGATGAATGGAATCGATTAAAGTTGGAACGGTAGGAATCGGATGAAGAATGGCGAAGACAGAAGGTTACAATGTTTTGGCAAAAACAATTAACTGAGGAATTATGGGTAAAAAAATGGGAAAAACTTGAAATTGTTGGTGCGAGGATGTTCTTGGCAATCTAACCCATAATGGGAAACACCTAAAGTTGGAACGATAAGTATAGGTCGGACGCAAATGGAGATATCACAAGAGGAAACATAAAAAAATCAGATTTTTTGCGAGTTTTAGGGGGCTATTACTTATGCAAAAAAGATGCATTATGGGTAAATGACACCCGGAGGTCATAGGCAGGGTCAAGATGAACGGTTAAACGCTGAATCGGACAAACACCTGTCGTCATTAAGTGAAAAAAACAACAATTTTTTGAATTTTGTTAAATATCACAAAATTTCAAAAAGTGAGAAAAAAGTACACTTAAAGTTCACATTCTGAATTTTGGGGGATTATATTTAAAAGTTTGGATGTTCAACATTAGGAGAGTGTTGTTTTTATTGTTCTGAGTTAACCAAGATGGCCGCCATCCTGGATGGAAGTCTGGCTGAGCCCTCATGAGACGTCTGATCAGATATCCAAGATGCAAGATCCAAAAAACTTTAAGAGGTAAATGAATACACCAATGAATTGGCGGGGATGAATGGAATCGTATAAAGTTGGAACGGTGGGAGTCGGATGAAGAATGGCGAAGACAGAAGGTTACAACAATTTGGCAAGAACAATTAACTAAGGAATTATGGGTAAAAAAAATGGGAAAAACTTGAAATTTTTGGTGCAAGGGTGTTCTTGGCAATCTAACCCATAATGGGAAACACCTAAATTTGGAACGATAAGTTTAGGTTGGACGCAAATGGAGATATCACAAGAGGAAACATAAAAAATCAGATTTTTCGCGAGTTTTAGGGGGCTGTTACTTATGCAAAAAGATGCATTATGGGTAAATGATAACCGGAGGTCATAGGCAGGGTCAAGATCAGGGGTGGGCAATTCCAGGCCTCGGGGGCCGGTGTCCTGCATGTTTTCCTGTTTTCTCTCTCAAACACACCTGATTCAAATGATTAGGATTATTCTCAAGCTCCAGCAGAGCTTGTTGATGAGCTAATGGTTTAAATCAAGTGTGTTAGGGAGAGAAAACTGGAAAACATGCAGGACACCGGCCCTCGAGGGCTGGAGTTGCCCACCCCTGGTCAAGATGAATAGTTAAACGCTGAATCGGACTGAATCGGACAAACACCTGTAGTCGTTGAGTGAAAAAAACAACAATTTTTTGAATTTTGTTAAATATCACTAAATTTCAAAAAGTAAGAAAAAAGTACACTTAAAGTTCAAATTCTGAATTTTGGGGGATTATATTTAATAGTTTGGATGTTCAACATTTGGAGAGAGTCGTTTTTATTGTTCTGAGTTAAACAAGATGGCCGCCATCCTGGGTGAAAGTTGGGCTGAGCGCTCATGAGATGTCTGATCAGATATCCAAGATGGCCGCCCCTGAGGGTTGATGGGAAATGGAGTCTCAGTGTATGTGGGCAAGTGTCCAAGATGGCCGCTTGACGACCCCATGGGAAATGGAGTACTTTGTCTACCTAAACAGTAGTCCACAAAGGCCAAACGCCCACACAATGAATGACCTAATTGAAAATGAATTGGTTCATTAAAGGTACAGTATGTGGAATTGTGGGAAACCTTTGAATTCTGGTAAGAGGTAAATGAATACACCAATGAATTGGCGGGGATGAATGGAATCATTTTGAGTTTAAAAGGTCGGAATCGGATGAAGAATGGCAAAGACAGAAGGTTTCAAAGTTTTGCCAAGAACAATTAACTGAGGAATTATGGGTAAAAAAAAAATGGGAAAAAACTTGAAATTTTTGGTCCGAGGGTGTTCTTGGCAATCTACCCAATTACGGGAAACACCTTAAGTTGGAACAACCAGTATAGGTCTAACACAAATGGAGAAAACGCAAGAAGTAATCTAAAATAGCTTATATTATACAGGTTAAGTGGGCGGCCATTATCGGACTTCGGAAAATGGGCTCTATTCGCTTATCGGAATGTCGGATCGTCGCGGCGTTATCATTAAAAATCCACAACGATGGTCCATGAGTTAGGTGGTTCCGCTCATTTCCACGTGAGGGTTTCCAAAAAACATTTTTTTTCCCACTTTTTTCCACTTTTGCCCATACAAAGTGAATGGGCTGGGGCGAGAGCTTGTCAAATGTCCAAGACGGCCGCCTTACAGGGGTGTATGGGAGCTGTAGTATTTGGTGTAGGTCAGAGTTCATCCAAGATGGCCACTGGGTGGGGGTACCATGGCAGAGTACAACGTGTACCTGTACCTGAACAGTAGTCCAAGAAGGTCACATGCTCACATTATGAATGACCTCATAGAAAATGAATGGATTTTTTGTGACTACAGAATGAGGAATTATGGGTAAAATTTTAAGTTCTGGGAAGCAAAAAGTGGCTACTCCTTTGGAATGCCGGGATTTGGGGGAATTCATTAAAGTTGGAACGGTGTTAATCGGAGCAGGAATGGCCAAGATAGAAGGTTACAAAGTTTTGGTGTGGAAAATGGGAATGAGGAATTATGGGTAAAATTATTATAATAGTTATGAATAACTGGAAGGTTTGAATATGTGTAATATTGAGAATGTGACATGTATTAACTGAATGATGTGAGTGTGAAGTGGAGAAGCTTCAATGAAGAAAAGTTAAATCCGCCACTGGAATTGAATTATGAGTTGTTATAGGTGAAAAATATGGAATTATGGGAAAATTTGAACAATTATGAACTATTGGAATGATGGGAATGAGCCATAAGGCAGAATGAATGAGTTAAATGTTATGAATATAATTAGGAAAGCTCAAAATGTGAAATGTTTAATCTCCCATTGGGAATGAATGGGAAGCCCTCCCATTTGAAATGAATTATGAATATTTAAAGTAGGGAAAATATGGAATTATGGGAAAATATTGAAATATATAATATTATATATATATATATATATATATATATATATATATATATATATATATATATATATATATATATATATATATATATATGTATAGCAGCTCAGTATCAGATTACATCCCGATGCATACATGATTAATCTTAACTTTTGTGCCTGGTCCTATCTGACAAAAAAGTAGTATGACTAACTTCAAATTCGTTTATTCATAGATTTGTGAAACAGCCATGTAGGGTACAAGTGAAGGATTTAATTAAATTATATTCTATTACAGCGGGCCCCCAGTTTACCAGATTAACCAGTTCTGTGGTTGGGATCGTAACGCGAATTCGCCATATGGCAGGCAATCTAAACCTATTTTAAACAGCAAATGCGTGTAAAACCCCAGGTAAAAACATAAAAATTGTATATACATATTCAATATTGGTATCAAAATAGTATAGTGCATAGGTGTCAAACTCAAGGCCCGGGGGCCAGATCCGGCCCGCCGCATCAATTTATGTGGACCGTGAATCCTGGGCAAACTTCAAATTTCTGGTTAAAATACTAAATTTGCAAGTTGTCCTCAACATTTAAAAATTTGGGGGTAAAAATAACAAACATTTTTTGTTCCCAATATCTCTTTTGAACAGTTTTTACCGGGCTCTTATTTCAAAACTAGTTAGAAGTGTGACAAACACACCTAAAATTGATTTGATTTCACAATTATACCGGCCCTCTGACAAAAATTATAACTACAATGCGGCCCCCGATAAATATGAGTTAGACATCCCTCGTATAGTGAGTGCTACTTATATACAGTGGTACCTCGGTACTCGACCATAATCCGTTCTGAGGTGGTGGTCGAGCACCGATTTGTTCGAACACCGAAAGCAATTTTCCCATAAGAAATAATGGAAAGTATGTGTGCACAAGTAAATGTGCACAAGCAGTACATGATAAAGATAAAGATAAATAAAGCATTATAAACCATTTTGTATAATTTACTTACGTTTTGGAGAGTGGTTGATGGCATACAGGAATGGATGTGGAGAGGACGGGAGGGAGGGTTACTCCTTCCATGATGATGCTAGCTAACTGCGACGCGAGGTCGGACACTCGTACACCACATTCATATTTTGCTATAATTTCCTTCTTCAATTCAATAGTGGTCCTCATTGTTTTCCTCTTTGCCTTCCCCTTATCACTGTCTTTCTTTGGACCCATTATTAAGGGCTAGAGCAACACGAAAAAGTTTAAATCCGGGAAGAAATACTCGAACAAACGTCTTACTCCGCTGGCGGTCTGAGTTGAACTGGTGCTTACCCGCTGGCCGAGAAGGGCCGAGGAGCGCGTTCGAGAACCGAAAATCTGTTCGAGGTCCGATGCATTATCTACTTGAATTTTTTGGTCGAGCACCGATTTGGTCGAGTATAGAGGCGGTCGAGTACCGAGGTACCACTGTATAATATACATGTATACAATTAAATAACATCATAAATAAAAAATATAGATAGGATTTATTTACCTTTGAGGTGATGTGAAAGCTTGTTATGATCATATTCCATAGTGAGAGTAGCTTAGCTTAGCCTTTCTTGATTATCGCCAGATTCGTTTTCATGTAAATAATTTTCTTACTACTCTCTTTATCACTAGCAATCTTGGGACTCATGGATAACCAATTCAAGTTTGAATTAAGCACTAAAATGCATGATAAATTCGATATTGAAAGCACTGTCACATGAAATCAAGTCTTTAGGCAGCCATCGTTGTGACCTCGTTCATCGACCAATAGCTGACCCGCATCTTCGTGACCCCATCACGCTGACCAATAGTAGACCAGTAGCTTAGGGAGTCGAGATGCCGACCAATAGCAGACCAGCATTTTGGTGACACGTAGCAGCGGAGGCAGTTTGACGCCAAGAGCAAATAAGAGCAATTACTTAAAAATGCCTCAAGAGGGAGGCAAAACAACAAACACAACCAACCCCACATTGGGATAAATGCCTGAAAGTGGGGACAAAAAAATCTCAGTATTCCACATTGTAATGTGAAAAAAATGTAAGCCAGGGACGTCGTAACCCAGGGGTCCACTGTAAATTCAAACAATACTAATATTACTACTAATAATAATACTAACAATACTATAATCTTCCAAGTGTTTTTAAACAGACTCCTCATCTCTCCCCAACGTGGTGCTTGCCAGGAGTTGTTTAAGGTTATTGAGATCATGGTATTCCTTTTCAGACGAAGGTGTTCACTGTTTTTACCAGTGAACTTCCATAAGCAATGGTTTGTCCGCCATGTTTTCCGCTCGTAAAAAAATTCCAGAAGGTACGTGCTGCAGAAAATCTTTTCACGGTGGAGCTCGTGAACGCGTCAAGCTTAATCCAAGCATAACACTTGATGATAGGATTAAAGTAATAATGATGAAAGATGGATGAAGCAAAGTGAAAGACATTATGTAAGAAATGAATGTAAGAATGAAAACAAATGCTTATTGTAGATTTGGCAATTTCTTTCTTTTTTCAATGTTGAATGGTTTTGTTTACAACTTCAGTCAGATTGTCGATTGCACAACCCGTGTTTTATGTTTACGTCCGAGGTTTTCTATTGTGAAAAGTCCCCTCTGTTGTGAAGAATTTCTGGCTGCAAATATGATTTTGTTGGAGAAAAGTTCTACTGTATGTAAAAAAATGATGCGTCTGATGGACACACGTTGATTTGACGAAGTATGCATTCCTGTCAACAATTATGCATCTGGCAAACGAGACCAAGGATTTATTAAAAATATTGGTTCACCAGAGTTCACATCTTTTATTCCCTAACTATATAAAACAAATTACTTAATCAAAATACAGTGTTCCCTTCTTTTTCGTGCTTAATGGGGACCGAAAAACCCTTGCGAAAAGTGAAATCTGCGAAGTAGGACGACCCCACTGCACACCCCAGGTACGGCAAATTCGCGTTACGATCCCAACTGCAGAATGGATTAATCTCGTAAACTGGGGGCCCACTGTACTAGGATTCTCTACCTCTGTTATACAGTACTGTTGTTTGTATGCTGTAGAGTCCATTTACTGCCACCTATAATATGGGAGAATATCGTCTGACTGCAGGGGAAAGTCGCTCCGAGTATTAAGCGCTGCAAAACGTGTGCCAGCACATCAAGTATAAACCAAGCTAAACATTTGACAACTTCGTCGCCCATGTTTGTTTTGATCTCACCCAAAAAAACCAAAAACAAAACTATCAATCGAGGAAAAAGGAACACAGCATTGATTATGTCGACTGCTATTCAGGATCAAGTAGTAGATTGTTGTCACGGCCTTGCTTCCCTGAGCAGCTTCAAAATAAAAGCCTCCAATCTGTTTAACCTTAGACATACTTAATCCTTTGTCTTTTTTTTTTTTTGCTCCATATTTGGGACTTCAAATGTTCCTGTTGGGACCCATAGCTTTTTGGTATTACAAGTCCCTGGCATCCAACGATTTCCAGAGGTAAAGGAAATCATTGATAAACACACCATGCAAACAATCCTAATGGCATATAGTGGAAAACGTTCATGAGCTACATGTGTGGCGGTTGGCAAAGAAATACCGTGCATTCGCCGGAAGAGGGCAGTTGTATTGAAACATAACCTAATTTTGTTCTGTTCGATTTCTATATTTTGTATTTCGGTTGAAATGGCTCCATATTATTTCTAAGTCCACTGGAGCAATAGTGTTAATTTATGGATGATTTTCAATCCGTCAGCTAGCAGAGTTTATTTAGGGTCGCGAAAGGGGCTTCCGGGAAAATCATTCACGCTGCTGTCATCAAGTCAGACGCGACGGCACGCGTATATCCGAAGACGTAAAGTGTTCCAGCTTTGTCTATGTTTAGCGGCCCAAAGTGGTATGTATGAGTTTGGTTTATGTTAAAATGCATATTATGTTGTCCGTAGCTGACATCTCTTTTGTATGTGTCAGTTCTACGGTGTGAACTGTTGCAAACAAGTGCAGTCAGTAAAGCATCAGTACGAAGAACCTTGGTGTCTCTCCCTTTTTTTGGACAAAGCCGGCATAACATGACTAAGGACTCCTACAAAGGCTCACTGAAATCTGGAGTCAGCCAATTGATGGTGCGTCAGTGTGATCAAATTTGAGATATTGTTGAAATCTGTAGTTTCGCTTATGATTTTTATAACTTCATGCTAAAAAAGAATGATAAAAAATTTGTCTCCCTATTGTGAATTTGTGCCTGTTGTATGGATCCCCTATCGGTTGATGAGAATGCATACCATCAAAAAAAGTCATATATGGCACCGGGGACATACAGTATATAAGGCAATGTCACCCGTAGTCTGTCCCTCAGAACCTGCGTGAGCAACGCAGAGACAAGGATTCTGAGTGACGAGAAACTCTGGCGGTCATCCAGGGCTCATAGACCCGCTATTACATTCATAATAGTGATGTGTCGTTTGCGAACGAACCGTCTCTTAGAGCCGGCTCTTTTAGGTAGAGGTAGGTAGGTTTAGACGGGAGCCGGCTCCTAATGGGGAGCCGCTCCTAATAGGAGCCGACTTTGTTTTTTCACCTGTTTTTTTCCCCCCTTCTGTTAAAGCCCCACGTGATTGGTCACGATCCGTGGTAGAAGAAGGAGGGAAGGGTTACACGCACACGTGCTGCAGTGAGGAGAATGGGGGGGGTTAGAGACACACACAGCCGCACATTATGAGCAGCACACGAACAGGGAGACAAGACGAGAGAGAGCTTGATAGCGCTACAGAGAATGCCAATCTTCACTAAAAACTAGCTAAAACTTTAACCTGGACGCTGCTTCTTTTACAAATTTTAATTTATAATTTGTTGTGTGGTAATTAAAGCTGAGCCAAAAGAACCGGCTCTCTATAAAGAGACAGAATTCCCAATAACTAATACGTAATTGTTGTTCTATTTCGCCCTTCCAAAACGGCAAAGGCGGTACAAAAAGCACGAAATAAGCTTTTGCGGTTCACTGTATTACAGAAAACAGAGCCTGAGAGGAACCAGAGCCGTTACAATTTGCGACGCAGGAAGGATGATAAAGAGACCAAAACGCAACAGATGAAGGATACCAGAGTGGTTACGCCAGCTGTGACCACCCAACTTGACTTTGGGGGCAAGATTGGTAGGTTCTCGGGTACACTTTTTCAAATGTATTTATTTATTTATTTTATCTCTTTATTTGTATTTTATATATTTACTCTGGTGTTACAGGGGCAATTTTCTGGCTGCTCTTCTTGCCATCCTGGGTTCTTTTTGTAATACTTCAAGTCAACTTGAAGGACCCCAGCGTAGCCAACTTGCCACCCCCTCTACCTCCTCTTACAAATTTTTGGGATGCTCAGGCCTTAGGCTTTGTCATCCTGTGGATCTTATTTCAGGCCTTCCTTTACATTCTGCCTGTGGGAAAGGTTAGTAAATAGAGATTAACCACATGAGAGCAATAGAATTTTTTTTTTTGTATATGACTCTTTGATAGACTGTAGAAGCACATGTGAACTTCTCAACTCTAAGATGCTGTCTTATTTACTGATTCATGACGGACACACGTGAATGGGCTCATGAATTTTCCCTTAATTTGGTTTAAAAGCAGGAGCAAAGAATTAAATTATAGGTCATGGGAGCAATAGTAGTAGCATTACAAGGGAAAAGGAAAACTTCTGTTCATTTTGGCCTAGAGCATTGTAGCTTTCATCTTGGCATTGATTTTCAATTAAGATTTCTTACTTGAAAGGCAAAACTCTCGAAGTACATCATTGCCAGTAGTAAACTAGTAAACATAACTTGATAGAAGTCTGAGTCGAGAATTAAAGGCAGCATTAGCCACAGTAGTCTATTTTTCACCATCAAGCTTCATTTATGTTTTTTTTTTTTTAATCCTCCGTTTTTACTTTGGATTAGTTTTAGCATTAGGTTTAGTAACATATGTCATATTTGTGAAATGCAATATAAAAAAAACGTCACTAATTGTGAAACAAAGTGTAATGGCGGTTTGACCTTCCTTTTTCTGTAGGAACATACAGCAGTACGGAAATAATTAAAGTGAAAATGAACCCCGAAATTTCATGTATGACAAAGGCAAAAATGAAGAACATTTTTACATATTTTGGAGTTAGTTTTATTATTGTGAAATACTGTTTTAGTTAGCCTTCATAATTTTATAATTGGTTTATTAAGAAAGTGTTTTTTTTTCTTCTCTAATCATTATAAAAAGTAAAAACTGCCTCTAAAATTGATGAAAGCTATCAATCCCCCCCCCCCCTATTGTTTTATACTATGCAGCTGAGTGAGGGTGTGCCACTGAGGTCTGGTGGAAAGCTGAAGTACAGAACCAATGGTGAGTATCTGTGGATTTTTATAGTGCAATGAGCTTTCACATTTGAACAAAAGGTCCGCTGTACCAATGTGGACACTTCTATTTACCAAAATACAAGCAAGTGTATTTGTATTTTGTTATTTCACTACAAAGTACCGCACTTTCCGTGCTATAAGGCGCACCCAAAAGCCTTGTTTTTTTTTTTTTTTAAAGCTGATTGTGCGCCTTATAATCCGGTGCGCCTTATATATGGATCATACCATTTGCTGACTGCATAAACTATAGTTTATGCCTACAAAATCCAATTCGAACTGACCTGGCCCGAGTGTATTACTTTAGTGCGGCCCAGCCCGATTAATTAACTTGATTTACAGGCCCAACCCGATTTTTTTATTTTATTTTATTTTATTTTATTTTTTTGAGGACTCAAGAGTGTGTGGCACCACACTCATGCTTGTCATTTCAATTTCCCTGTCTTTCATTTATTCATAACTTTTTGCTGCTCCATATCGGAATAGCAGGTCAAAAATATGTAATGCATGCCGAGGGAAAATTAAAAAGACGGCGGCACCGCGCGTTCCCCTGCGCTTGACTCTTCACTCATACCATTTCATGTTTGTTGTTTAAATATCCCCGTCTTTCATTTATTTCGAACTTCTTGCTGCTCCATATCGGAATAGCAGGTCAAAAATATGTAATGCATGCCGAGGAAAAAATTAAAAAGACAGCGGCGCCACGCATTTACCTGCGCTTGGCTCCTCACTCATACCGTTGAATGTTTGTTGTTTAAATTTCCCTGACATTCATTTATTCATAACTTCTTTGTGCTCCATATCGAAATAGCGGGTCAAAAATATATAATGCATGCCGAGGGGAAAATCAAAAGGATTTTCTGCGCCGCGCGTTCACAAGTGCATGGCCTGGATCTATTCTGCGCTCTGAAGCTCCTGTTTAGTAGTTAAATAGCAATTACCCATAACACATTTTCTGTTTTATCTGAATTTTTTTAATAACAAATATTCCTTAGTGTAATATCCATACAACGCTTATATTGTATAAATAAAATTTACAAGTAATCCCTCGTTTATCGCGGGGGTTACGTCCCAAAAATAACACGCACAAAGTGAAATCCGTGAAGTAGCCAGCTTTATTTATTTTTTATTATTTTACAATGCAGTACTAAACTAGAATAAAACCAAAAATCAAAGCCTGTTTTAAATCCCCAAATTTGTTTAAAACAATCATTTTATTATAGTAATACAAAGTTGGAAACATTTTCACTCACGTATTTCACAGTCCCATCTATGCCTCTTCGTCCTGAACCCACACATTGTTATGAGTAGTAGATGAGCTCTTTCTTTTTATGAGCAAGAAGATTTTTATAAACGGATATTTTTCTGAGCAAGAAAATTTTTATAAACGGATATGCCTGGACATCGAATTAAAGTAAAGCCTCGTATATCATAACAATACACTTGAAATTTCAATTTATTACAAAAGAAATCTAGGTAAAAGTCAGATTTCCAAAGCTGCGCATTTTTCCGTTGCTGTCTCTGTGTCTACATAGTGTGTGCTTTTGCTCTCGGCACACCTACGAGTCACGTGATTGGCTCCCAGAGACCAAGCTGTCAATCAATGTGCTTACTAGCAGGAGCTTTATTTATTTTTTACAGGAGAGACAAAAGCAAGCTTTTGGATCCTCTTGCTTTTTGTAATAAATAGACAAGTGAAAAAACAATACAGTACAGCGTCAATATTTTATTTCAAGACAACAGTAAAGCCCCTTAAGCCAATCAGGATTCAAACCACAATGCACTGTAAAAAATATCCACACTGTAAAAAAATCTATGAAGCAGCGACCCCGTGAAAGATGAACCGCGATACAGCGAGGGATTACTGTATACTCTATATACTCTCTTTGCTGATTGTTTTTAATACATTCCCTTGAGTGAAGCACCATCTAGTGGCTGCATAACACAACTCGATCTAGTAAATGCATAATGCAACCCCAGCCAGTACTATGGTTTCAACTCTATGTGTGCTTTATAATCTGGAGCGCCTTATGTTTGACATTTTTTAGAAATTTGACCATTCATTGATGGTACGCCTTATAATTCTGTGCGCTTTATAGTGCAGAAAAAGTAATTGTGATGGAATGGGTGCATGTAAAGATAAAACTGCTGTCATGTCATACCTTATTACTGTTTTTCTGTTCCCTATTAGGTTTCTTTGCCATTACGATGAGTGCTGTGGTGGTTGCGGCAGCCATCCATCATGGAATTGACCTAACTTACATTCATAGCCACTTCCTGCAACTTGCTGTGGCTACCTTCCTCGTTTCCGTCCTGCTCAGTATCTACCTGTACATCCGTTCCTGCTACGCTCCCAGAGACCAGCATTCACTTGGCGGAAGCTCAGGTAAGGCCAAGTCAAAGAAAAGCACACACTACATTGTCTCCTATTTGCCTATCCTAATTTTCATTTATTTCCAGGCAATGTGATTTATGACTTCTTCAAGGGACGTGAGCTTAATCCCCGCATTCGAAATTTTGATTTGAAATTCTTCTTTGAGATGCGTCCAGGACTAATTGGCTGGGTGAGTGAACGCGGAATCTATTTAATACATTTACTCTCATGTGAAATGTCAGTTCCTAAAATAGCCTTTTTACTATGATGTCACACCCACTTCTACAGTAAGTAGGGAGAAAATTAAAAATGTCATGATAATGGCAACACTACTCAAAAGATCCTTTGAAAAATGTTCTTTGACAAGGGTTTTGTCATCGTTTCTACATGACTTTAGAATATCAGTTATGAAAACTTACCATTTTAAGTTACCATTTTTATATTAATATTAATGTTTTCAGCTATATCAACTCAGAATGTTTAGTTTGTGTAACTACGTTTCCAGCAATATCAACTAAATGTTTAGTTTTCATCTATTATCTGTAGCTGCTTATCCTCACTAGGGTTGCTGGCTTGCTGGTTCCTATCACAGCAGTCTTTGGGCATTAGGCGGGGGACACCCTGAACTAACCAATCGCAGGACACACAGTGACAAGCAACCATTCACACCTAAGGACAATTTAGCATATCCCATGCATCTTCTATGCATGTCTTTTTTGGGATGTGGGAGGTAGCCTGCCTAAACCCATGCGGGCTCAGGGAGAACATGCAAACTCCACAAAGGAAGGCCCGAGAAAGCTGGATTTCAACTGTGACGCTGAGTTGAACGACTCCGCTACCAAGCTGCCCTTTTTTAGATTTCAATAGTAACTAAAACTTTGAAAATGAAGTTAACAGACCTTTTCTCCCATATTCCCCTGTTCTCAATGTTGTTGGTTTCGTATGTTTGTAATATTGCTTGTCATTGTATGCCCTGCGATTGGTTGGTTCAAGGTGTCCCCCGCCTGAACAGTTATGATTGTTTTTTTTTTTGTTTTGTTTTTTTTACATCGAGAAGCATTTTAGTCAGCGCTAATTTTTCTTATATATATATATATATATATATATATATATATATATATATACACACACACACACACACACAGTATATATATGAGTTAGGATACACCTGCACATCTAATAAACACTACTCAGCCCACTTGACAGGTTTACTTCAATCTTGACGTCTACATTGGTTCCTATTTATATATTTTCTTATACAGTGGGCCCCCGTGTTACGAACTTAATCTGTTCAGCGGCTACGCTCGTAACTCGAATTGCTCGTATGACGGGCAATCCAAACCTATAACATATATATAACATAAATAAACAAAGGAAAAATGACATTTACCTTTGGGGCGACGTGACTTGAGCTGGATGGAGGCAGAGGGGAGCAGAGACCAACCCGCAGAATTTATTGATTTATTTTCTTAAACGAGAACATATCACTGGCGATTTCCTAATCCATAATAGAAGAAGCCTCTCCATTTTGTTGTCGAACGAGGTCTGTCCCCCGGCAAGGAAAGTCTTGCCCTTAGAAGATTGCCGAGCGGTTACGGCCATACTCACGAGCAAGGTTAACTATGCGTGCGCCTCCTTCGTATTTTTTTATTAACTCCTGCTTGGTTTCTATTGTCATCATCCTCTTACTTCTTCCTTTACCGCCACTTGCAATTTTAGAAGCCATGTCTAACAGATAAAGTTTGCAAAGTCTTCACTACACACCGACCAGCTGTGCCATCAAGCTAGATGAAGCCGTTCGGCCAATAGCATATCGGCATTTCTGTGATTGACGTGACACCGGCAAATAGCATATCCGCATCTCCTTGAGTGAGACCGGGACTGTGACCTTAATCGACCAATAGCATATCGGTATCTCCGTGACTGACTCCGTGACATCGTGACTGAGACAGTGACTGTGACATTGTAAGAGCAATAGCGTTCAGCGTTCCCGTGACCAGCGTGAACATTTGATTTCGTTGATGCAGCAAAGCGAAAATAATTGTACGAACACATTGACCGGCATGTCGGATTGTTCGTAAGACGAAAGGTTAGTCCGTAAGAGGTGGACAAAAAAACGCTGCGGTCCACGCTCGTAAGTCGAAAAGTTCGTAAAAGAGGGAGTTCGTAAACCAGGGGCCCACTGTATAAGGTTATGTGCTTTTACATCATCGCTGATCACACTATGACCTTATTAACAGGAAACGTGCAGTAATTTTGAAGCAACAGAGATAAGTGGCCATATTAATTTTTAATATCTAATTAAATTAAGGTGTACTAAAGTTATGCTTTTAAGTTCAGCTTGCTTCAAACACAAATTGTTGAAATAAAAAAAGTACGAGTTAAAGTTACTCAAAAGTATGAACAAGTTGCACATACTCAATTCTAATATGTTAGTAGAAGTTTTGTTTGTTTGTTTTTTTAACTTTGAGTTTACACTACTCAATCTAATAAATTATTTTGAACATTCGTGTTTACAGTGTATACAAACATGCCACCCATTAAAAAAACATTCTCCTTTCAGCAGGAGATCTTTTTCCGTTTTATTTTTCATTTATTTTCAATCGGCATTAGAATACAAGTTTTGTGAAAATTTGTATTTCTGTTGGCCTTTGAGAAAATAACATAACACTCCAAAAAAATAGCTTTTGATTGCAAAATAATTTATTTGCACACAACACAAAACTTAACTGAACAGAATTGAACTGAACTACAGATTCAAAAGTTTTTTTGTCAAAGGCATAGTAATAACACGCAATGAAATTCTTATTCTGTTCACTTCCCCAGGTAGACTGCATTCCATAATCGAGCAAATAATAAGGTAGGCAATTAAATGAAAACTAAAAAACAGTAACAGAGCATAAGAGCAGTAATAATGAATAAATGACTTGAATTACATTCTGAGCATATTTCGGGGTAGATTAAGTGGAAGAACTGTGTACTGTGTACATATGAGAAAGATATGCAAAATGTGCAAAATATCATGTAGTGCAAAATATTATGTATTTAGCAGCTTTTCTGCACTGTGTGGGTAAGAGGCAGATTAGTGCGTGGGGGATTTGTTAAGAATCCAGAAGGCCTGTGGGTAGAAGCTGTTTGCCAGACTGACAGTCCTGGCCCTCAGGCTCCTGCCTGATGGCAGCAGTTCAAACAGGTTGTGTTGTGGCTGAATATTATCCCTGATGAGGTGGTGTGTCCTCCGCAGAGCCCTGGTGTGGTAAATATCCTGCAGTTAGGGGAAGGCTGCTCCACAAATATGCTGTGAAGTCTTGATCACACGCTGGAGAGCCTTCCTGTCTTGTGCTGTACAGTTGCCGTACCACTGTGAGGTGGAAAGGACACGTTGGATTGTATATCTGTGGAAATTGTTGAGAATCTTTGCTGACGTGCCAAATTTCGTTAGTCTCTGCGAATGTACAGTCTGTGTTGGGACTTCTTGATGATCTGTCGAGTGTTGTGGGACCAGGTGAGATCCCTGCTGATGTAGGTGCGAGGAATTTGAAGACTTTCCCCCTCTCCACCTCAGTCCCATTGATGAATAGTGGTGGTTTGTGTGGCTCCACCTGTCACCTTAGGTCTATGATCAGTTCTTTGGTTTTGTCCGTGTTGGGGTAGAGATTGTTGCTGCGACACCAGGCCACAGCGTCTGCCACTTCTTTCCTGTATGCTGTCTCAGCCCCACCAGTGATCAGCCCGAAGACTGTAGTGTAATCTATTTTTTTTGAGGAGGTGACACAGTCATAGGTGAAGAGTATGTAAAGGAAGGGGTTCAGCACACAGCCCTGGGGTGTCCCTGTGCTGAATGTGCAGTTGTGAACTCTGACTAATTGGGGTTAATTGTTATTAATATGCAAATATTAGAGGGTTCACAGTGTCTAGAATGGACTTTTTGATATGAGTCATGACAATTCTGTCAAAGGACTTCATTTTGATTGAGGTATAGCGCTATAGGACGGCCACAGCTTCCGTCCACATCTGAGTTTTCCTCTACCAGATGAGCCTGTAATTTACAGAAAAATGTGCGATTACAAAATATACAAATAATACAAAATATGATTATAGTTGCCACATTGTTGATTTTCCCCATCCCACACACATCACATTTGCAACTTAATTGTACTGTATATGATTGGTCGGCGATTGTTCAAGCTAATTCTTACTTCTCTGTTGTGGGGGGGACGTCTCTCGACAGCTGTCAGTGGTAGATTGTTCCCAATTATTGGACAACTCCGCATCAGGATCTGTCTCACATTTGTCATCCTTTTCGTGGTCACCAGCGTTTTTCTCTTGAGAGAGCATGAGATCCGCCAAACTTGGAATGCCCCGCGCATCGCAGAGCTAACCGGGCTGATAGTTTTGCCTCTGAGGTGCCCGGGCCACTGTTGTTTTACACTTTTTTCACCACTTGTCTCGTCATCCGAGACTCTTTTGATTCCTTTGTGAACGTTTGCTTCATGAAGCATTCCTTTAGTGTTATTTTTACTGTTTTTGGTCATTATTTTTCTCAGCTTTCTAGCTATTCCCTCTTCCTCTTAATTCTGTTCTCTTCTTTGTGTTTGCTGTCATGAGCTTTGTTGATCTCTTACCAAATGCGCTTTTGGTCACTGTTTTTATAGCTTTAAAAAGGCTTGGTGCTTTGGATGGGAGCTGCATTAAAACCCAGAGATAACTCTCATGCTAAAAAAAAAAAAAAGTATACTCTGTGGTTATACAAGAATGCATGCCAAGAAGATACTAAAAAAAAAAAAACACCTACAATTGCCATCTAATTATGGGGTCACCAATGCCACCTCTGCAAGCGCTAACCAAACTGCACCGCACTTCCATGAATGTCTCCTTGAACAAATCCTCTTAAAAATTAACGTGATAAATTTTCAAAATAACTTTAAATGTTATTCACCTGTAACCCTTAAAACTATACGGAGAGCATGTTTTTTTTTGACCAACATGAGCATAAATTTGTGTTTTGGTCAAAAATTAGCATGTACTGTATGTTTGTTATTTTTGAAGTCGTGTTTTAAAAGTCTTCTTGTGAGACCTAAAAGGGGCCCTAACCTTCCTAAGTGGCTTAAGTTGATTTCGATTGCTAAACTTTGGTCAATCATCTCCCAGATGTGGGCGACATCATCAAAACCATCTTTATTTATTCAAACACGTAAGCATGACGTTCTCCAGCCTTCTGCTTAGGTCTAAGGCACAGGTGTCAAACTCAAGGCCCGGGGGCCAAATCCGGCCCGCCACGTCATTTTATGTGGCCCGCGAGAGCAAATCATGTAGGTTTCCATGACCCTTGCTAAACTCTAGCTTGTTGTGTATAATGAAAACTAAAGTTGAGATTTTTTGGTTTGTTCTGTTACAGTAATATAAACAATAAATGAACAAACTAGAATGCTTTACTTCTGATTTCAAAACAACTAAGCCATCAATTTGTTGTGTACAGTAATAATACTATGAGATCATTTAATGACGACTTGGTTTCCTCAACATATCGGCCCAATGAAGGAAGTTCTCGCTACAAAGTGGCCCGCGACAAAAATGAGTTTGACACCCCTGGTCTAAGGGTAAACAGAAAACCCTCTTTATCCTCCATTCGTGCCAAAAAGGTTATTTAAAAAAAAAAAAAACAAGACTTTTTTTTTAGTCAACTCTGCAAGCAGTCAACCTTATTTTGCTCAGTTAAACCACCCCTTTACAAGCACATTTTTGGAGTGTGGGGGGGGGGGGGGGGGGGGAGTGACAACAGAGGGGGCTATTTAATGAAAAATACAAAATAACTGAATACATTCCTTTGATTATCTTTTTCTTTAGGCAAAAAGAGAAACGTGCTCATTACTGTTTAGACAGTACAGGGGACCCCCAGTCTATGACGTCCCTGCCTTACGGTTAATTCAACTTACGACGAGACCCACAACGTTTTTTTTGTCCCCTCTTTATGCCATTTCTTTTGCCTTGCGACACATCCAAGATGGCAGTCGGTGTGCGTACGTGACCACCATTTTGGATGTGTCCGTGCTCATACGTCTATAAACGCGTCATTACTTACTTCACTACAATGCTGGTATTCTATTGGTCGGTGTCACTGTCAAAATGGCCGCATGCTAAAAACTGGATCTTGTCTTGACTGCTCAGAATAACGTATTTATTTTGCATTTTAACGTACATTTCAGTGCTTAATTCAAACTTGAATTGGTTAACCATGGGTCCCAAGATTGCTAGTGATGTTAAAGAGAAAAGTAAGGAGATGATTAGGATTGAAAACAAAGCTGCGGATATAATGAAGAAATATGAAGAAGGTTAAGCTAGGCTATGCTATCCTCACTAGGGTATATGGCTATAACAAGCTGTTACATCATTTTGAAGGTAAATAATTTAATTGTACATGTATATATGTTATACATGTATATTATATATAAGTAGCACTTACTATACTATTTTATCCCCATTTTTAATATGTATATACAATTTTGATATATTTACCTGGGGTTTTACACGCATTAGTTGATTAACATAGGTTTGGATTGCCCGCCATGTGGCGAATTTGTGTTACGATCCCAACCGCGGAACGAATTAATTTTGTAAGCAGCGGGTCTACTGTATTAGTGGTTATTGAAACTTTGACTTAAGACAAACCGTCAACCCGGTTATTGGCTCATGCCAATTTAAGACTAGTAAGTAGGCATGGGACAAGATATAAATCCCACAAGATGAAATATCTCACAAGATTGAGTCCACAAGAACAAGATCTGACGAGATTTTTGCAACATTTTTAAAATAAAAAAAATGCAAATTTAAACTTTTCAATTTTAAAATGAATCATTTTTATTGAGCAGGCTGCAATAAATTAAAGTTTTTCTATATGCTGTTATAACAACAAAAAAAACTATCTCAGAGTAAGTAAAAATCAACTAAATAAAACACTCTTTTCACACACTGCTTCAAGAAAAGTTGCAGGTGAAGCCTTTCATAGTTGAACATGAAAAAAAATGTTTAAAGTGCCAAACATTAAGCAAAAAAACACTAATGCCAACTGAGGTCGCAGAAATGGAAAGCATGCAAAGGAATCAGTTGTGATGGCAAAGTTTCTTCATGGCATCAATGACCTCCACTTTGGTTTTCTTGTAAAGTGTTGGAACTACTGTATGATTAAAGTGATGTCAAGGAGATAAGTGGCGAGTGGTTTGATCGTTTAGGGTGTATACCGGGTACAGGTTGGTGTATCAGTAAGAATGCAGGTATAGGGATGGGTTGAGAGACTCTTCACTCAGGCAGTTTAAAGATGGTGAAATGATGACAGATGATATAGATAGACATAGGCAGATGATAGATGCAAACATACGCAGAAGATACTACTGCAGAAGATAAGATGCAGCGTCTGAAATATCAAAATAACAATAAGTATAGGCCATATTATGTAAATTATACTGTGCATATAAGTGAAATGAATAACATTAAAGCATTAACATGCCGCTGAAAACCATATGAATGAAATACATGACTGAAATGCCACTAACTTCAATAGATGGAAGTCACACTGTCACAATCAGTATTGAGATTACACTTGTGCCCACATTGAAGGCCTATTTGGCTACACTAAAATATTCCATATTTTTCGGATTATAAGTCGCTCCGGAGTAAAGTCACACCAGCCAAAAAATGCATAATTAAGAAGGAAAAAACATATATGTCGCATTGGAGTAGAAGTCACATTTTGGGGGAAAAATGTATTTGATAAAATCCAACACCAAAAACATACATGTCATCTTGAAAGGCAATTTAAAATAAAAATAAAATAGAGAACAACAGGCTGAATAAGTGTACGGTATACTAAGATTACATGACTGACATGCCCGGTAATGTAAGTCACGACGTAACATATGAGTTATTCAGATAACTAGCATAAAGAATATGCTAACAAGTTTACCAAACTATCAGTTTCACTCCAAATCACTAAATCCAATGAAATCTTCATCCTCTGTGTCACTTTTAAACAACCCCCCCAACTCTTGAGGTAGACGATGCGCCGCTTCCTCTTCTACGTCGCTTCTCCGTCAGACTCATCGGTGCCATTTTAGTTCAGCCCTTCTCGGTTGTTTTTATAAATTACCGGCAATGTTGAAATTATCAACACAGGCCTAGAGCGCCCTCTTGAAGTTTATTGTGAAAATAACATGTGAAAGATGTAATAATGTGTTAATAATTTCACGCATAAGTCACACCAGGGTCACACCACCCCCAACCAAACTATGAAAAAAAAACATGATTTATAATCCGAAAAATACGGTTTATATGGTTTATGGGGAACACCTAGGGGCCAACAATAATAGCACAAATCTCAACGTTAATGAATGCCTAATCCCGCAATTCTCTTCCAAAAATAAGGCCAATTTCACACAAATACAACAGATAACATGAAAGACTTACCTTTTGGTCATGATACCACACTTAAATTGAATTTAGGGACGTGTATGATTTGACGAGCAAACCACACGGCGAACATACACTCAATTGCACGACACTGATTTTCTGCATACACGAACATACGCAGGCATGTGACACGGAAGGCACGGCGATTGAATTGTATCTCTGATTATGCAAATAACTAAACAACACTTGTCACTCTGCTGAACAAGAACATACAACATTTTGAGCCTTTTATACAAGCCTAGTTGCCCTCCATTGCACTTCTGACTCAATGCCTCAAAAAAACTGAAAAGGAAATTAATCTCGTGGCATTCAATCTCGCGAGATCTCGTCGCATCCCTACTAATCAGTCAATTTTCATGTGAGTGAAGGTGCAGAATTCTGCTTGTTCATGCAATCATAAACATACCCATCACGTATAATCATTGAGCATTTGCCACAAACCTTTCTGACTCTTGAAATATGGGTAATGACATAAGATTCACATTCGTGGTTTTATAGTAAAATATCCAAATGGGTTTACTAGCTTACAGCCTATCAAATGTTATCAACAGCTCACACCATTTTGCATCTTAAATCTGTCAAAAACTGCTCACTGATTAGTGACTTGAAATTCATTCAATATCTAAGAAGCATGTTTTTCATGCAGAAGACAGCTTAAAAAAATCACAGCAATTGCTTAAGAATTTGTGAACAAAAATACATAATTTGCGAAGCTTTTATTACTTTTATTAAAGGGATAGTTTTTCATTAAAAAAGAATCAATTAAATGATTGTAAATTTCAAAAACTTGCAAATGAATGTGTTCTTAATGACCAACAGTATGTTTTAAAAATAATCATAGGTCTAGTTATCAATAAATTATATTACATGGGGGGTGGCGCTTCTCTGGAGGCGGCCATGTATATTATATCTACGGGCAATGGTAAATGTAGCACCTGCAGCACCTCCTGCTGCCCGTAATGAAAACTGTCTAAATCTTACACACAATCCCTTTAAGCTCCCATATTTGGAAATACATATTTACATATTTACTCAATGTTATATACTTTAGTACAATTTTTCCTTCACCTGGAGGGAACATCGAATAATAATTAAGATGGAAGACAAAAACAGCAACAAAAAAATACTTCCATTATATTGTAAATAATAATAATATGGCAACTGTTTATTATTGAATGAACCAGATCAACAAACCTTATGAAATTTTCATGAGCATAACATGCAGAGAAGCAAAAGATGCTATATATTCTAATCATTTTCATACAGACCTTTAATACACTTTGTTGAGAATGAATAGTTATTAGTTCATAGAATTTCCCCCCAAAAATGCGTTTGTCCATGATTTCAAAAACATTCAAAAATGACCTTAAAAAAATCATCACCCATGACCAGTTACAAAAAACACAGAAAAACTGTTAATAAAGGGATACAGATCATCCGTTGTACATTGCATCCATAACAATGGAAGACGACAGGTTAAAAAAAAAAAGAAAAAAACGGGGGGGGGGGGGGGGGGTTTAATTGTTTGAAATAGATGATACTACAGTTATCCCTTGTTTTTCGTGGTTAATGGGGACTGGAAACGCCCCGCAAAAAGTAAAACTTGCAAAGTAGCGCCCCCACTTTTCAAATTTAAAAAAATCTTCATGATATACATATTATTTAAGACAAATATTACTGCAGTACACAGATTTACTTAAATCTTAAATTATTAAACCTTACACAGTAACTGAACACTTCCCCTTTCCATCCTTTGACGTCTCTCACGTCATATTAGTGGCATATTAGAAGTCGAATTAAAGTCAAAGTGCAGATAACCAAACATGACGGAAATGAGAGTTTACACTTGAAATACCGTTTTATTATAAAATAAATCTAGGTAAGAGGTCTCCTAACGGTCCGGTGTTCGTCTTGTCTCCTCATGGTTGCCTTGGTCTAAAGCGGAAGTTGGGGCAGTAGATGACAACTCCTGCCAATCGCGTGTGTAAGTGCCTATCACCCTCTCGGCTCCGGTGCGACCATCGACCAATGAGGGCAGTAGGCAAGGCAAACAGCTAGGTGGCAAATTTCAATCTGAAAACACGCACACACACGTAGGCAGTGACAGGCAGAGGAGACAGACGAACACCAGGCCATTGAGAAACCTCTTACCTATATTTTTTTATAATAAACGGTATTTCAAATGTAAAGTCACATTGCTGTCGTGTTTGTCTACACTTTGACTTTAATTCGACTTCTAATATGCCACTAATATGATCGCGGCTGCGCAAGAGACGTCAAAGGATGGAAGGGGGGAAGTGTTTAGTTACTGTATAAGGTTTAATAATCTAAGATTTAAGTAAATGTAAAAGTAAAGTAAGTAAGTAAAAGTAAATGTACTGCAGTAGTTTGACATCCCTGGCAAGTGCATTTATAGTTATCTCATCTGTCTGGCATGCAGGAAACTAACACAGCGCATCTTTCTGCGATATAGCTTCTTCTTTTTTTCTCCCAAAAAAATCTGCAAAAGACCGATGGCGCGAAAATCAAAGTGCAAAGTAGCAAGGGACCTCTGTACTCGCTGTAAAAAGTATCAAGCCTGGGGCTTTGTGCAGTTTTCTAATTCTTTCAACCATACTCCCAAGTGACATAAATATAGAACTATGTTAGTGTCTGAATATTTGGCATTGAAACGGTTTGGTTTGACATTGCTGGCGTTCATATTATGTTGACATTAGAGCAATATGAAGTCCCCACCTGTAAACCGGTGTATATTTGTGTGCTAATGATGGTGGTTGTGTCTTTCAGTGCCTGATCAACTTCGCATTTGCACTGGCAGAGATGAAGCAGCAGAATTTGGAAACTCCATCCTATGCCATGATTCTTGTGAATGTCTTCCAGTTGTTCTATGTCGTCGATGGCCTTTGGAATGAGGTACATAGAAGGCTAATTGTTTACAGGCTTGCTAAAGTCCTTGCATTGATCATGAGTTGAATAACCTGTATAAACCTACCCTTTTCAGGAGGCCATCTTGACCACCATGGACTTGATGCATGATGGCTTTGGCTTCATGTTGGCCTTTGGAGATTTGGTGTGGGTGCCTTTTACCTATACTTTACAGGCCTATTATCTGGTCAGCCACCCAAATGTTTTGAGCCTCCCTGCCGTCGCTGCCATCGTCTTGCTCAAACGTAGGAAGATTCCTCTATTTGTCAATTTCCTGAGTTCAATATTGTAGGAATCCCACCCATCACATTTTCTTCATTGCATTTCTCTTTTCAGTTATTGGTTTTTACATCTTTCGAAAATCCAACTCTGAGAAAAATGCATTTAGGAGAAACCCATCAGACCCCAAACTGTCATGTGAGTATATCTTGTGTTGGGTTTACACTCTCTGATAGCAACTCATGCTGTGAGAAAACTCATGTCATTAAAATAAACACATCATAAATGGCACATTTGGCAGATTATGAATTAGAAATGTACTGTAGATCTTAGGATCTTGAGAAACTGGCAGTGAGCCTGACTGTGATTTACATTTTTTAGCAAATGATTGACATTCCCTTAAAAGTGATTGTAATGACCTGTATTGGTAGTTTAAACCTTAAACATAACTACAAACTAGATGCCGTAACACTTTAGTGGAATTTCAAACACTTAAAAACATAAAAAGAACCAGAAAGTTTTATAAAAGCCAAATGCTAACAAACCATGTAAACCACAATAGACAGATTCATAGCCACAGTGATGCAGTGTTATAAACCCTTTAAGGAAAAAAACATTGGAAAACAAACAGTGGAGCAACACAAGGAAGACATGTGGTGTAATGCTGACCGGCATGACTTCTTTACTTAAGACGAACCTAACTGTAACTCACTGTGACCGTCATCTTTTATATGTATGGCTGTTTGTATTATAGCACACCACTAACGACCAAGGCATATACACCGGGAGTCTTGCACTCACAAGGACTTAATGATGACAGAAACTGTTAACATTTATTAATATGTGCTGTTCTGTTTTCTTTTTCTTCTTCTTCTTCTTCAAAAAAAAAAACGCCAGATCTGAGAAGAATTCCCACAGCAACAGGAAAGAGTCTGCTGGTGTCGGGTTGGTGGGGGGTTGTCCGTCACCCCAACTACTTAGGAGATCTCATCATGGCTCTGGCATGGTCACTACCCTGTGGTAAGTAGTGCTCATTTTACCTATGAAAACTGTTGGGTCCTTGGGACTCGCAATACTTAAAAAAAACTATGGGTCTCGGCAGAAATGTTTGGAGTCCCAAAACTTGCACAATAAAAGGACAAAGTAAATCCAAGGTTCAAACTGCATTTACAAGACGTGAGCAAAAACCAGCAACAGATATTAACAAATGTCAAGATAAAACTTATTAAACTAGAATGAACTACTTGTAGCATCCGTCATCATCTTCTTCATACGGCAACCACTGATGAACAGTCTACTTTGGTAGAAAAGTCCAATATTTAGTTTGGATGGTAGGTTGTTTAGTTTTCAGTGTGCCTGATTTTTTTCCCCTCTAATCAGGCTTCTGAAGCATTTTGTTTTCGCTTCTTTACTTTCTTGCTCATTGTTACCTGATTGTGTATTACAGTGATCCCTCACAACTTCACACCCACCCTATTGCGCCCTCAGTGCATTGCGAATTTTTTTTTTTTTTTTTTTAATAAAAACCCTATATTGCGGAGAGATGTGCTGTAGAGGTTCCCTGCATGCCAGACAGACAAGTTTACTATAAATGCACTTGCCACAGGCACTCCTTCGATGTTCAACTGCTGCAGTACACATATTTACTTAAATCTTAAATTATTAAACATTTTACAGTACAGTAACTGTACTGTTGTCCCTTCCCGTTCTCATCTGTTTGGCTGTAGTCTCACGGAGATCCACGGTTTTATTAGTGGCGCCCGGAAATCTGATTAGAGTGACTAAACATGATAGCAATCAGAGTTTACACTTGAAATTCTAATTTATTACAAAATGGACTTGGTAAATGGACTTTCACTTATATAGCGCTTTTCTACCTTGGGTACTCAAAGTGCTTTACACTAACTAGTCATGTACCTACTGATGACGCAGCATCAGGAGCAATTAGGGGTTCAGTGTCTTGCTCAAGGACACTTCGACATTTTCATGATAGTCAGGGGATCAATCCCACAGCCTCTCGATTGGGAGACGACCATTCTACAACCGAGCCATGCCTCCCCTTATGCGCAATATTCACATACAGTGGAACCTCTACATACGAATTTCATATATTCCAGAGTGCCGTTTGCATCCTTAATCATTCTTTTTGTGAATCACATTTTACATGTAAATTGCTTAATTCGTTCGAAGCCTGAAAATAACACCACATTAAATTATATATTTGACCTTACCTATCAAGTGATGCAATGTTCAGAAGATGTCAGGCAAAAAACCACTGTAAACAGTAACTTTTAACTTCACTTCAACTTTAATTTTTAAAAAGAAATTGAAAACATTGAAATTCTCATTTTTATCAGATTTTTTTTCCATTCTCTGTTTTTTCAGATCACTTTGATTTTTATCTTGACTTGCACTTGGCCTCTGTGTAAAATAGTGAGCTAGGGAAGTTTGTTTCTGCCTATTTTTCAATATGCTCCTGAAATGACTCATGCAAATGTCATTAAACTGCGTAAGAAAATGACCAGTGTAAACCTTTTCGGGATGTTTCCTTTATATGAATTCTGCCAGGTTGTCATATGCAGCAATAATTTTCTTGATTTCTGAGGTTTTCAAAGCTGTGTCCTCCTCCTCCTCTTCAGCACCGAACTGTTCCTGAGTGATGGTTAGTTGCATGTCCTCCAAATCCTTAAGGTCTTCCGTTGAAAGCTCATCATTTTGTTCCTCAAGAAGCTCACCAATGTCCTCCTTGACAAAGACCAGCCCCATTGAATTCCCGAGTGAAACAATTTCCTCAACACAAGGTCAGGAACATCTTTAGGAACTGCTTCTGCAAAGTCTCTTGCAGGCCTCAGCTTCTTCCACGTTGACCTCAAAGTGCATCTAGAAACCTCCTGCCAAGCTTGACTGACGAGCCCAGTGCATTATATACAATGTCAAAATGGCCCTTCCAATATTCACGGAGGGTGAGGTTGGTGGTGTCAGTGATTTCAAAACATCTTTGGAAGACATGGTTTGTGTACAGCTTCTTGAAATTTGAAATCACTTGCTGATCCATGGGCTAGATGAGAGGGGTGGTATTAGGTGGAAGGAAGAGCACTTTGATGAAGGAAAATTCTGGGAGAATATCATCCTCAAGGCTTGGAGGGTGTGCAGGAGCGTTGTCCAACAGCAGAAGACATTTCAGGTGGAGGTATTGGTTCTCCTCAAGACATTTTTTCCACAGTTGGACCAAAAGTGAGATCAACCCACTCCACAAAAAACTGCCTTGTTACCCAGGCTTATGCATTGGCCCTCCACATCACCGGAAGGTTCTCTTTTAGCACTCTATGGAATTTAAAAGCTCAAGGATTGTTTGAATGGTACATGAGCTGGGGCTTCACCTTACAATCTCCACTAGCATTTCCATAGAAAGCAAGGGTGAGCCTGTCTTTCATAGGCTTATTAATACCCAGGCAACTTTTTCCCAAAAAGTCCTGTTTCATCGCAATTGAAAATTTGCTGTGGCATATAGTTTTCTCGGCGAATCAACTCGTCAAACTTTTTTACAAAGTGTTGAGCAGCACGGACATCGGCACTGGCAGCCTCCCAATGTCGCACCACAAAGTGAATACAAGCCCTCCTCTTAAATTTATTGACCCACCCCATGAAGCCCTGAAATCTAGAGGTTTGTCTCCCTGTTGGGATGTCCCTTCACCTGCGTAGTCTTCGGCTCTCGCACTCACATGATCGCGAAAAATAGCGCTGGCCTTTTGGCAGATGATCCTCTCAGTAATTGTTTCTCCAGCGATTTCTTTTTGTTTAATCCAGATGATAAGTCTCTCCATCTTGTCGTGAATGTCGCTCCTTTTGTTTGAAATGATAGTCATGGCTTTACACGCTGTTGTTGCTTTTATGGTTTCTTTTTGTCTAAGAATGGTGCATATTGTTGATGGGTTTCAGCCACAGTGTCTTGCAGTATCGGCCACCAGCATGCCACTCTCACGCTTTTTAATTATTTCCTGCTTCACTTCCATAGAAATCATTTTCTTCTTCCCTTGAAAATTCTTGGGACCCATGGATGCACTATTGTAGCACTAACACGGAAACCGAACTGAACTGAACGACGAGGAAATTGTAAACGAGCCAACTGTACTGTACAGCACAGCCAATAGGAGAGCAAGACAATGAACGTGTAGGATTCTGACCAGTTGGGGAGCAGGATACAGGTGCGGTGTTATGGAGAGTTTACTGTGAGCAGGAATTTAAACTTTTCAACCAGGACCTCTTGGAACATGTGAGTTATTGCTTGTATATCAAATTTTTCCTCATATAAAGAGGCAAAAATCGGGCTGAATTTTTTTCCTTTTAAAGGGAATATTTCGTGTACGGAAGCATTATCTCGAGATTCCACTGTATTTCTTTACCAAATAATTCCATAAAATTTTTAAATAATAAAAAGAAAACACTTGACTTTGAATGTCTTCCGCATTTGGGCTAGTATTGTACTATAGACTTACGCTAAGGTCCACACACTATAGAGCTGTGATTGCAATAAAATATGAATTCATTCCGACTTTTAGGCTTCAGTCACCTGCTGCCGTGGTACTACATGATCTACTTCATCATCCTGCTGGTACACCGGGACTCTCGGGATTTGAGCAACTGCAGAAGGAAGTACGGCTCAGCCTGGGACCAATACTGCCAAACAGTTCGCTACCGGATCATTCCACGTGTCTACTGAGGGGAAACTTCATCTGGACACTTTTTGAACCAGTATTACAGCCAGAAAAATCTTCACACACACCAATACCTTTTTTTTTCCACAATTTCTGTTATTGGTTGGATAAAAAGATAAAAACATCAAAAAAAATTGTGCTTTCATACATTTCAAGACGGGTTTTACAAAGAAACTAAAAAGGACTTTTGTTGACATAGTTTGAAACAATTGCAAAAGAATGAGGGAGAAATTTAATATTTTGCAATTTGATGCAAAGATGATGCCTTTGCAAGTAATGTAAATTTTTGTATATAGCCTTTTGTTTTTATACTTCAAAATCACTTTTATTTTTAGCTACATTTAGGACTTATTTTCATGAGTGTATTAGTAGTCTTTCCTTATGAAAAATGGAAACTAAATAAGCTGAATGCTGCATCTACAATCCTTGGGGAAAAAAATTATGGACTCACCTGTCTCAGTTTAAAAGAACAGATCACAGCACAAAACAAAAATCATTTCAAATGGCAACTTTCTGGCAAAAGGAAACACTCAAATAAGGAAACTTAGTCAGTAACACTGGTTTGATCTAAAATTGTTTGTAACCTAAATAAACATCTCCTGAGACTGGTGATTCCATTATTTTTGACAGGGTTTGTTTCACATTTTTTTTCTCAGGACCCCTAAGTATTCTAGAAATTTTCATAATAGGTTTTCCTGTACAGTCTTGAATTTTGTAGTTGCCTAGTTGTTTGAGTTGTTATCCCGCAATTTCCTTACATAATGGATTTGACAAGATTTAGAACCTCATGGTGACATGCCAAGTGTTGGAGGGGACAACCAATGTTATGATCATGACGATAAGTGTCATGTCTTAGTTCACCTGCAAATCAGAAATTTTTTTGATTTAGGCTTTAACACCATGTCACGTTCATACTGTGATAACGCTTAGACATGAGTTGCATCGCGATCATTATTTGCAGCTGGTGGTCACAACTGAAGTAGTGATGTTTTAATTTGAAGAACCTGAAAATATTTTTACTTTTTTGCTTCATGGGGAGCAAAACATGATAGACATTCTTTATGAATATTTAATGTTGCAGTTTTTTATAATGTAATCTAGGCCATTTTGTTTATAGTTAGATATGCCATAGCTAACATATTTAGCTCAGTTTATTATTATAAATGGACATTTTTATTTGTGGAAGGGGGAAAAAAGTATCTTTGCATCCGCATCACAATAACTGGTTAAAGTATCTGTATATATGTTTGCAGCCCAAATAAAGATTTGCATAATGTGTCTTAATTTCATTCCCCGTCTGTTTTATTTTTTTTAGTCATTAACTTAGGCAAGCTGACATTTGCCCTTTACATTCTGACTTCCTAATGACAAACTGAGAAAAAGATTCTTAGAGCATAATGGCTGCTAAGGCAGTGGTTCTCAACCTTTTTTCAGTGATGTAACCCCTGTGAAATATGTTTTCAGCCAAGTACCCCTTAACCAGTGCAGCGCATTTTGGGGTTAAAAATAAAAAACTTCAATATGCCATCAGTGTCTGATTTCATAAACTTGAGACTTTCAAACTTCGTTTGTCCTGGTCCACAAAAAAAATCAATCATCCTAAAGTGCTGTCTTTTGGATCATAGAAATCTGTTAACAAAAAACGTATATTTTTCCACAAATAATAGTGTCAGACCTGTTCTCAGAAATAAATATTTGTCCACAGGAAAAAATATGAACTATAAAGCATCCCCTTTTGGGATTCATTTTGCCAATGTACATAGGAAAAATGAAAAAAAAAAAAAAAAAAACATTGTTAAGAGTTTCAAAACTAGTTTACTGATTTTAGAGATGTTCATGGTCACATAGGATCAGTACAATACACAAATGTTAACACACACAAAAATTATTTTTTTCAGGTGATCTCTTGGACTCAATTGGAGCTTCAGTCATTTTCATTTCTATTTAATTTTCGTCCAGAAAATGGTCGCCGGTTCTTCTGAACTTGAAGCTGTGAAAACACAGTTTTCAGGTTAAAAAAAATAAAATAAAAATTAACTGCAAAATAGAAGTTCAGAAGAATAAGAGAGCATACAGTGTCGAAGAGAGACACAATTTTTCATCAGTGCTACTGGATTTGATTTGTAAAGCCAAAATTAAACATGGACAAAACATGCATCTGTTACTCTTTTTTTTTTTAATTGAACCAATCTACATCATAGCATCTTAATATATTTCATTTTCCAAAATATATTTCTGTATGCATGCATAAAAGATCCATCCAGCCTTTAACAACAAAGGGTTTGAACAATTCATAAATACTGTACTGGGATATTTTTTTTTCCACCATTAAGGAATCCCAAACATAAAAATGACCAATGGCGCAGAACTGCTGAAGAAGAAAACGCGCCACCGCCAGTTGCCCAACCCTGCCTAGGATTATTAAACAGTCTGTTTTATGCCGTTTGTGGAATCATTTTCTGTCGCCGTTTCTCCTCACACGGCTCGCAGGCTTGCTGGTGCCTATCCCAGCTGGCTTTGGGCAGTAGGCGGGGGACACCCTCAACTGGTTGCCAGCCAATCGCAAGGCATATGCATAGATTTTAGCTGCACTAAAGTATTTTATATGACGCAATCTACCTTAGCTCCCTCTAGAAAGTGCAGCTCTTTCTGCAGTGCGTTGTTCAGTCCTTCTTCTGTACTGAATCCAACCCAACAGAATCCTCTGTGGAAGCCACTTTCTTTATCCTGAAACAAAAAAAGGAGATCACATAGAACAAATAATGCTGAAACAGTAAAAAAATGAAGGGGGCTTCTTGAGATTGCAGAGTTACTTACAAAGGGAAGTAGGCACTTTTTGACTTGTCCAAACTGTCCAAAGTATTCCCTCATCTCCTCTGAAAGACAAGTCAAATGCATACATAATGATTATCGAACCATTACATTTGGATCAGGCAACAGCATGAGTGCACTTTTAATAGAATGTGACATTTCGAAAGGAGAGGTTGAAGTCAGTGAATACGTATAACAAGTCATCTCTGTGCTTAAGTTAGTTTCAAATTGTAACCCGTGACAAAATAAATGAAAGACATTTTTGTTCATATGTTAGGAAACTGATACAATGTGTTAACCCTTTAAGGTCCGCACTAAGAAAAAAACTAGAAAAGTTATCTCTCTGCATTTTTTATTTCCTTGGGGCAATAACAACAATATCCCCCAAAAAATAATTTAACAGACCACACAATTTATCAATTATAAGCCTCTACCAAACATTTGAGATGGTTCTTCATGGTAAAAGTCAGAATACATTTGAAAATATCAAAAACATTTTGAAAAGTAAAATAAAATGCCATTCTTTAGCAGAAATAAATCCTAATTGGCCATCTGTGTGGTGGAGCAAACACTCAAATGTGTTTTTTGGGAATTTTACCCACTTTACTTTTCATGGTATGCTATCAAGCACTGTTGGTTTGCGTTCAAACACAGGAAAACATTGCATTTCTGGCATTTCCATCTTGACACCCCCTTTGGACAGAGGTTACACAGTTTGTCACAGTGAAGTGGCAAATGTCCACAGTTGTCAAAAGTCACATCCAGTTGCGGTTGTGAGGGTCTTGGGGTGTAGCGTTTCTTCTGCGATGACGTGGGGTGGAGAGAGGATGGTGGTCGGCCAACTTTGGATGCTGGCTTGACTTTCTTCAGACTGTGGGCAACTGCCAGTCGGAACCTTTTCAGAGGCATTGTTTTATCTTTCAATAGGTCACAGTCCCTCTTGTAGACCAGCCAGGCATTTGAGATGCAGAGATTAAGGATGTATCCAAACAGGGGACAGTACCATCGCATTGACTTGGCTGGGGACTTGTACAAGTATACCAGCATGTCAGAAAGATCAACGCCTCCCATATTTTGATTATATGCAGGAATCAGTGATGAGTGTCATCAGTGAAGAGTGTCTTGAAATACTGGAAGGGTGTCTTCGCACCTTCAGGGGGTTCAAATCTTGCATCAGGCACTTGGGTTGCCTCAATGTCTTCATGCTTTCAGATTCTCCTAGTGCCTTTTTTGGGCCTGAGGGTGGACTAGTGTCAGGAGTGTCCTCTGGCTCTTCCAAGGAAACAGTTTTTAGGCTGTTTTTACCTTTTCTCCTCTTGTTATGGAGTGGCGGTTTAGAGGATAAAGTTGTTGAGGGAACCTCCTCCTCATCCATAGATTCAAAAGATGTGCCCCACTGTCTTCTGCTTGTATTGGCTGATAATCAGGATCATCAATTTGGTCATCGTCATCACTCATATCAGCATCAGAGTCTTGAGGATTTTCTGGTACAAGGGCCAGAAGCGTGTGTGACCTTGCACCATAAAATGTTTAAGTATCCATCTATTATTTTTAAAACAGAAAGGAAAAATCAAAATTATTAATTATGTACAGCTCTAATGCTATTAATATGTTAGTATAACAACATACAGTGGGGCAAATAAGTATTTAGTCAACCACTAATTGTGCAAGTTCTCCAACTTGGAAAGATTAGAGAGGCCTGATATTGTCAACATAGGTAAACCTCAACCATGAGAGACAGAATGTGGAAAAAAAACAGAAAGTCACATTGTTTGATTTTTAAAGAATTTATTTGCAAATTGTGGTGGAAAATAAGTATTTAGTCACCAACAAACAAGCAAGATTTATGGCTGTCAAAGAGGTCTAACTTCTTCTAATGAGGTCTAACAAGGTCTAATGATGCTTCACTCGTAACCTGTATTAATGGCACCTGTTTTAACTCATTATCGGTATAAAAGACACGTGTCCACAACCTAAGTCAGTCACACTCCAAACTCCACTATGGCCAAGACCAAAGAGCTGTCGAAGGACACCAGAGACAAAATTGTGGACCTGCACCAGTCTGGGAAGACTGAATCTGCAATAGGTAAAACGCTTGGTGTAAAAAAATCAACTGTGGGAGCAATTATTAGAAAATGGAAGACATACAAGACCACTGATAATCTCCCTCGATCTGGCGCTCCATGCAATATCTCACCCTGTGGTGTCAAAATGATAACAAGAACGGTGAGCAAAAATCCCAGAGCCACGCGGGGGGACCTAGTGAGTGACCTACAGAGAGCTTGGACCACAGGAACAAAGGCTACTATCAGTAACACAAGGCACCACCAGGGACTCAAATCCTGCACTGCCAGACGTGTCCCCCTGCTTAAGCCAGTACACGTCCAGGACCATCTGCGGTTCACTAGAGAGCATTTGGATGATCCAGAAGAGGACTGAGAGAATGTGTTACGGTCAGATGAAACCAAAATAGAACTTTTTGGTAGAAATGCAGGTTCTCGTGTTTGGAGGAGAAAGAATACGGAATTGCATCCCAAGAACACCATACCCACTGTGAAGCATGGGGGTGGAAACATCATGCTTTGGGGTTGTTTTTTTGCAAAGGGACCAGGACGGTTGATCTGTGTAAAGGGTAGAATGAATGGGGCCATGTATCGAGAGATTTTGAGTGAAAATCTCCTTCCATCAGCAAAGGCATTGAAGATGAGACGTGGCTGGGTCTTTCAGCATGACAATGATCCCAAACACACAGCCAGGGCAACAAAGGAGTGGCTTCATAAGAAGCATTTCAAGGTCCTGGAGTGGCCTAGCCAGTCTCCAGATCTCAACCCTATAGAAAATCTGTGGAGGGAGTTCAAAGTCTGTGTTGCCCAACGACAGCTCCAAAACATCACTGCTCTTTGAGGAGATCTGCATGGAGGAATGGGCCAAAATACCAGGAACAGTGTGTGAAAACCTTGTGAAGAGTTACAGAAAACGTTTGGCCTCCGTTATTGCCAACAAAGGTTACATAAAGTATTGAGATGAACTTTTGGTATTGACCAAATACTTATTTTCCACCACAATTTGCAAATAAATTCTTTAAAAATCAAACAATGTGACTTTCTGGGTTTTTTTTCCACATTCTCTCTCTCATGGTTGAGGTTTACCCATGTTGACAATTTCAGGCCTCTCTAATCTTTCCAAGTTGGAGAACTTGCACAATTAGTGGTTGACTAAATACTTAATTTGCCCCAGTGTACAGCAATTTGTTAACATGAAATTAACAGTATGAAAAGTACTAGTAATACATCCGCGTATTCTCGAAAGTTATATTTATGGAACTATGAAAACATCTAAAAAATTGTGAAAAATTATACTAATATAATTTTTTCATCAAATATATAATGCAGTAATATTAAATGTATGCCATTAACAAGAGTGACTGTTCATCAGGCTTTTTATTACAAAGAAATTGTACATTTTCTATCTTGGTGATAGCATTATCACTAAATGACAATTGAACTGTTTGGTCAAGCATGCTTTTAGACAATAAATACTAAATATAAATATATACTAAATAATAAATATAAATAATGGAATAACTGTGGGTGAGTGCCATATTACAACTGTGCCATATTACCAACAATAAATAATCGGAATTATTTTTTATTTCATAGCAAATTCTCAATTTTCATTGCATTAGCTTAGCTTCGGTACCTTTACCATGAAATGCTAAATCAACCATTTGGAAGAGCAAGTTTTTTAAAAAAAATTTGACCCTCATTACACTTTTTTTTTGTTGCAACAAGTTACATAATTCTGTTCACTAGAACCTTTGGTACCATAATATGTAAAAAAAAAAAAATATATGCTTACCTTCGAAATTTTCACCAAAAAGAGGCCACATGTCAGGAGTGATTTTGTAGTTGATGACTTCCCGTCAGAAAGAGAAATGTAAAGGCATACTGTTTAAAGACACAGTGACACCTAGGGGATTTTTTAGCATTACACACGTAATCCGAGCAGTAGAGTTGGCTCAATCAGGTTGAGTTAAATACAACACATTTTTCAATGAGATACGGGGACTCAAAATGTGCTCTACCAAATGGTAGACACATCAGACATCACTAAAAGATCGTGTGTGAAATAATGTTCTCAAATATGCATTATATGAGAAATTTCAATGCTTCATTTCGAACACAAAGGCAAGCTATGTTTCTGCTAATCAATGCATCACCACAGGACCTAATTTGGGCAATTTCTTATCAATTCATTAAAAAAAAAAATTATAGGACCGCAGAATTTCTTGAAAAAAAATATCTAGTATTAAGACACACTTGTTGATAGGAAAAGTCAAAGATATTAGATCACAAGTGTCTATCGTTTTTTTCCATTAACAATCATTGAATTAAAGGTACTTGAGGTGTTTTTTGGCATCATAAAAAGCCATCAATCTATGCAACCATTTTCTTAAACGCTTGTCCTCACAAGACTCCCGGGCTTGCTGGTGCCTATCCCAGCTGTATTTAAGCAGCAGGTGCAGTACACCCTGAAGTGGTTGCCAGCCAATTGCAGGGACGGAACAACCATTCACTCACCCAATCACAACTAAGGACAATTTAGAATGTCCAATACCCCTGCCATGAATGTTTTTGGAATAAGGGAGGAAACCGGAGTATCCGGAGAAAACCCATGTGGCACGGGGATACAGTGGCTGATGAAATGTTTATTTAATAGACTTAAAGGGACAGTGTGTAAGATTTAGACCGTTTTTCATTAAAAAATAATTGATTGTAAATTTCAAAAACTTGCTAATTAATGTATTCTTAGAGACCAACAGTATGTTTTAAATATAACCATAGGTCTAGTTATCATTAAATTACATGGTGGTTGCACTTCCCGAGAGGCGGCCATGTTTGTTATAGCTAAGGACAATGGTAAATGCAGCACCTGCAGCACCTCCTGAAGTCCATAATGAAAAACGGTCTAACTCTTACACACTATCCCTTGACCTAATTTTTTAATTAAAAACTATTGTTTTTGTTTTTTTACATTTTTATTTACACAAACAACAAATACAACAATGACAGACTCATATAAAAAAAGTATCAAAGTCTCATGCATCAAAGTCTCACACTTACAGACTACAAACTGCAAGCTAACAGCTTACAATGCTGGAGTATATCACAATATATAACATGTTTCACGAACAAACAGAAGAATAACAATATAAGAATAGGATCACAAAGTTAACAATAACCCAGTTAAAAGAAAAAAAAAGACAAACAAAAACAAGAGGTTTTTGATAGGTTAAGTTCCACTAAATATGTACAGAATTGATTTGCTTGGGTATTATTTGTTTTAAACATTTTATTTTAAAGGAAAATTCGTTCTTAAGATTGAGCCACGGTGGGGTAGATTTGTCATATCGACACTTGTGTATGAAAACTTTTGGAATAATACTTGTATTATTAACAAAAACTGTTTAAGGTTTCTAACGGTTGCATACGTTTTGGTATTAAGGTTACTCAGGATGTTGGTTATGGAGCTTGGTGTGACGTGGCCAAAAATAATGACTTCAGTTTTACTGTCATTGAGGTTGAGAAAATTAGCCTGCATCCTGGCTTTGAGCTCGAACAGTCAAATGAAGACTGCAACGTGCCCTGGGTGGCGGTTCTTATGGGCAGATAGATTTTTACAGCATCTGCAAAACAGTGGAAGGGAATGTTGTGCTTGGAAAAAATAGAGCCAAGTGGTAAGAAGTACAGCAAGAAAGAGGGGGCAAAGAATAGAACCTTGGGGAACTCCGCAAGTAAGAGGGGCTGGAGAGGAGGAGAAAGCCCCTAAGTTGACTGAAACTGATCTGCCTTGACAGGTAGGATTTAAACCATGTAAGAGCAGTGCCTGTAAATGTGAAAGGAATCATATACAGTCGGCCCCCGGTTTACGAACACCCTCTTTTACGAACATTTCGACTTACGAGCGTGGACCACGGAGTTTTTTGTCCCCCACTTACGTGCAAACCTTTCGTCTTACGAACAATCTGACATACCGGCCATTGTATTAGTTCAGATATTTTCGCTCTGCTGCGTCAACAAAATCAATAGACGACGCTAGTCACGGCAACGTTGAACGCTATTGCTCTTACAATGTCACAGTCACTGTCTCAGTCACGGTGTCAGTCACGGAGTCAGTCACGGAGATGCCGATATGCTATTGGTCGATTAAGGTCACGGTCGGTCTGACTCACTGAGATGCTATTGGCCGGTGTCATGTCAATCACAGAAATGCCGATATGCTATTGGCCGAACGCCTTTATCTAGCTTGATGGCACAGCTGGTCAGGATGGAAGGAAGGAGAGAAAATGAGTGAAAAACGGAAGGAAGGAATGTTGTGAAGACTTTGCAAACTTTATCTGTTAGACATGGCTTCTAAAATTGCAAGTGGCGGTAAAGGAAGAAGTAAGAGGATGATGACAATAGAAACCAAGCAGGAGATAATAAAAAAATACGAAGGAGGCACACGCATAGTTAACCTTGCTCGTGAGTATGGACGGAACCGCTCGGCAATCTTCTAAGGGCAAGACTTTCCTTGCCGGGGGACGGACCTCGCTCGACAACAAAACGGAGAGGCTTCTTCTATTATGGATTAAAGAGAAGGAAATCGCCAGTGATATGTTTTAGTTTGAGAAAAGTTCCCGTTTAAGAAAATAAATAAATTCTGCGGGTTGGTCTCCTCTCCCCTCCGCCTCCACCCAGCTCAAGTCACGTCGCCCCAAAGGTAAATGTCATTTTTCCTTTGTATATGTTATTTAATTTAACTGTACGGTAGATTGTTACTCATTTTTAATATGTGTATAAAGTCGTGATGTTTTTACCTAAGGTTTTTGCACGCGTTGCACGCATTCACTAATTAACATAGGTTTGGATTGCCCGTCATACGAGCAGTTCAAGTTACGAGCGTAGCCGCTGAACAGATTAAGTTCGTAACACGGGGGCCCACTGTATAATGTTTTTTATCATTATGTATTTATTTCTTGTCTAGAATAGGGTGCATTGCTATCCATCTATGCAGTAGTAGTTTATGTCGCCCCAGTCCTTAGATAAAGCTGTTGACACAGGAAAGTGTAAATTGGGACCTTGGCCCAGCTGTTGGCGGTGCCCGGCTGCCGCTTTTTGTCATGTCTTGTAATGTGCAATGCTTTGCTGAATGAATGAATGAACAAAAAGCAGGTTGGGCTTTGAACGGTGTGAGTGAAAGCCAAGCCTTCCCTTTGCTGGCAAAGAAAAGTCAATCTTGGTTGGTCTGAGTTACCATTTTGCTGCTTAGCAGCTCGGCATGTCTTAAGTCTTCTTTTTAAAATAACTGACAGAAATGCAAACATGGTTTTCAACCCTTGCTAGCAGGATGGTATGTGTCACAGTGTCAAAAGCAGCTGTTAAATCAAGGAGGACTAGAACAGCGAACCTGCCAGAGTCAACAATTAACAAAAGGTCATTCAAAACTCTAAGAAGTGCAAATTCAGTGCTATGGCTCGGTCTGAAGCCAGACTGAAATGTATCATGGATGCCATGTTCAGTTAAAAAGTCCTGTAACTGGTTATACACAAGTTTCTCTCAAACCTTGGGTAAAAAGAACTCATGTTTTGGTATGTTTTGGTACTAAGGGGACTCAGGATGTTGGTTATGGAGCTTGGTGTAACATGGCCAAAAATAATGACTTCAGTTTTACTGTCAATGAGGTCGGGATAATTGGCCTTCATCCAGGCTTTGAGGTGACAACGACACATAACTAGTGTCGATGGCTTTCAGTATGGCGGCAGTAAAGTGTCGCAATCATTTTCCTGAGTCCTAGCTTTCACTTTATTCTCCGTGTGTAATTTCTGGAGAATTTGCTGGGATTATCTTTCTGTCCTGTTTGTTGCTGCTAGCGTTAGATCTCTCAATCGGCGCTGTATAGTCATGCTCGCTGTTTTTATGACTAAGCAGGAGACAATTCGCTGCTGAAGCTCTAATGCTCTCGGGTTTTTTCATGTTGGGCCGAGTTTCCCTACTTAGCTTTTCAATAAAGTGGCATATTAAAGGAAATACATGTTTTTAATTCCAATGTATCAATAAAATAGAGGGTTCATGGAACTGTGTTATTCTAACAAAGATTGAGACAACGTAATGTCAGTATGAAGCAGATATAATCTTGGCCCAGGAGAAATCAAGACAAGTCATCACCTCCAAAAGGGCCAAAATCTTGGCCCAGGAGAAATCAAGACAAGTCATCACCTCCAAAAGGAACAAATGGCATCGACACAACATTTCACGGAACAAAAGGTGAAATGGTTTATGGTGCTCAGACTTCCTCCCTCTTCCAAAGAACAAAGACTTTTGAAGATACCATCTCCACGCGCGCGCGCGTCACACACACACACACGCGCGGATACGTTCCACAGTGGGACTACATGCCCGAAAGAGGTATAAGAACTGAATGTGGAAGGTGAAACGTTGCCATTTTCTGCTCCGACCTGTGGCAGGACTAGCCGGAGGCCTCGTGTACTTACCCACTCTGTCTGGATTAAATCAGTAGTTTCATTATGTTGTGGTATGTGCGATCTTTCAACAAAACGAACACGCTAGGAACTAGTTTGATGCGATACGTTTTTCTACGTTCCTTCAATATATGGCTTCAGATCGTGTTACACTTTGTTGACTTTGTTGCGGAGCTCAGACGGATGCGACTGCTTCGGACTCCACCCGACCTGAACTATTTTTTAGTTATCAGGCATTAACTTCAATTCCAGCGAAAGTAGCGCGTGGTAGCTCATAGAGGTGACTGCCTGATCGACAAAGGCCGATGAACGCACAAAACGTTTATTGATCGGACATGCATTCTCAACTGACATATTAAAACAACATATATTTAATATACAAGTTAATATTACTCACTGCCAGCGACTGTCCATGGAATTTTTGACACAAACAATTCAAACACTTTCCGGGACGGCGCCGCCATGTTTCGACATGAATTTACACTTTGACCATTGAAGCATTACACGACTTCCGGTCGTTTTTCCTTTTTCCTTTTTGTTTTTGTTTTTAATAAATAATTTTAAAATCAAAGCATCGGTTTCATATTGATACAAATTAATATTTAGACTATTGTCTTTGCTTTTGTCCGTTTATAAAAACTGTAACAAATGCGTGTTAGTCCAGAACCATAGCACCTCCTTAACAGTTGATGGCAGTCTTCTAGTAAAATGTGACGTAGAATTCAAACTGAAACATAGCCAAAATGGCGGCGTCCATGGTGGAAGCCGGAGAAGATGCTTTTAGAAAAATATTCAAGATGTATAAACGCAGAAGCCCTCCTCCAGATTTTAGTGATGTTGTTGATTTTTCCAAAATTGTGACGAATGACAAGGTAAAGTAAATAAATATAAATCAATCAGGAAAATAGTGACGTTAAAGCCCCACGCGAGACATTTGTCTAAAAGTACCGTACTTTTAAGTTTTCCGAATTTATAACGAAATTATAACTGGCTATTGGTCTTATCAAACATAATTTTATAGAGTATCATCAGCCAATAGTAAAAGCATTCCAAACATTTGGACCAACGTGTCTTCCGTAAATTAAAATGTGATGAATAGACGAACTATTGACGAATCGATGAATAAATCTAGGTTTTATTTATGCATATAAAAATTATTATTAAAAAAAACTCATTTTGTGTCTAAATGTGCCAGATAGTTCGGGTGAAACTAGATCCAGCTGCCGTGAGTGATAGTGATGCTGCCAAAGTTGGATTACGTCCTGTCAAAGACTGGAGAGCTTTCAACTTGCAGGGGTACCCAGGTAAATTGTAGAAGATCAGGACTATAACACTGCGATTGTGGCCGACTGAGTGGTCAGCTCAAACTTCAGTACATTTTTTGGGGGGGATCATTTGTGTTTTTCAGGATTTATCTTCATCACTAACCCCTTCCTCTGCGGTTCCCAGCCTTTCTGGATTCGGCAGTGTTTGAAAATTTACCCCCAGAAGCCAAATGTCTGCAACCTGGACATGCACATGTCTCCCACAGACACTAAAGACATCTGGGCCAAAAGTGTACCCAACCTCAGGTAAGGCAAGTGTGCCTGGCTGACTGTATCTCTTCACAGCAAAACTAAAACTAGAGGTTGCAGAGATAGAGATAGACCTCGCCATAAATAAACAGCAACATGACCCTTTCAGTTTAGCCTTGAGGCGCTTGAGACCCAAAACTACCAAATAAAATTTAGAAATAAGTTTTCTTTCAAGTTGGAGTGCAAATTCATCATGTTCCCAACTGTTGTTGGGAATCTAGAGTCTAGATCACAGGTGTCGAACTCCAGTCATCGAGGGCCGGTATCCTACATGTATTCAAACCTTTTCCATCAAAAACACCTGATTCAAATGTTTGGGATCATTTTGGAGCTCCTGCAGAGCTTGCTAATGAACTAATCATTTGAATCAGGTGTGTTTGGGAAAGAAAACCGGAAAACATGCTGGATGCCGGCCCTCGAGGACTGGAGTTCGACACCTATGGTGTCGAATAGGATCTAGACTCTAGATCCTATTTGTTTCAATACATCTTATTTCAAATCATGTCTGTAATTAATATACATGTTCATGCAAGCAGGGCTAGCAGCTACTTTGACTTAGGTCTTTTATGCAGCATGATAAAATTTAAGACTAACTATTACTAAGCAAATATTGTGTATTACTTATTTATTCTCACAAGCAAATTTTAGAGACTGTTTAGAGATGTTCTGCAAGAGATCAGTGATGGACAAGATGAAAGCAAAATGGTGTCATTTGAGACAGCAATTTCAAGACCATGTTTCCGTTTTGTGCTGAATCCAGTGAACAATTTAGAATGTTTTAAAATAATCATCTGCATTTTAGAATGTTTCACACTGGCATAGTTAAAGTATATCCAGATCCGGAGGTTGTTCTCAAGCCAAGGTAACAAATAGTAGAATCTATAAAACCACAATTACAGCGTGTATCAGTGTACATGTGCTTCAGTTGAGAGACATCTCCGATTATCGCATACACAGATTATAAAATGATAAAATGTGTTTTCAGTTTTGAAGGGAGCACTTTTTCACCAATAATGAATGAACAACAGATGGATTTCTGTACATTTTTAGAAAAGAGTAAATCTCACATCCTTGACTTGCGTAATACCGACTCATGTTTGTGGTTGGGAGCATAGTTCCTATTTGCTAACTCAGAGGACAATGAAGTCAGACACGTTCACATAACTGAGATAACTCAAAACAATTGTAGCCAGAGTGCAGTCAATGTTTAGTGAATACAGTTTTTCACAAGTATAGAAAAGAAGCTCAGGGAGCTATTTTTTGGAATGTAGGAGGATTTCTGCAGGTTGTTGTCCCTTCTTGCCAGTACAGTACATTAAATCACATTCAAGTATTCCCATATAAATCAATAAGTCGGTAGGTAAATAGGTAAGCACCTCCCTACATACAGTACCTGCACACACAAGCTAGGCCAATAAATTACAATTCTACATGAGAAACAGTATAATATTCTGAATATAATTGGTGAGTACAGTGGATACATCAATAAACAAAAATATCTGGAATACTAGCTTAGAGGAAAAAAGATATTTCTCTCAGCCAAATAGCTAAAGAGAATGACACTAATGAAAATGACATGAATAATTGTATTCAAAGGCATGTATAATGGAATGTCATTGCCAAGAGTACCAGTTTGGAAACACCTTTAAATTCAAATGGTCTCAAACACCTATCCCATTGAAGGGTTAGGGTTAGCAGATGTGCATTCACGAAAGGGTTTCATCAATTTTCATCAATATTCTTTCAATGTTTTAAGTTTTGTTTTGTTTTTTTGCAAGGAAAGTTTGACCATAACAGGAACACTACAAACGAGTGTTTGGTAAACGTTTGTGACTTTAATCAAACCAAGAATGCAACATCCGCTACCTTCGCTGACACATGCAAAAGTTTGCCACTTGTGGGATAGGGACTTTAGGTATTACTCTACAACAGGAAATATGTTAAAATGAAAAAATACTGAATCATGGGGTGTTTCTAGACTTTTGACTGGCACTGTATAATAATGATAATAATAATAATAATGTTTGCCAGTCAGCTTCAAGATTTCATATCTTGAAATTTAGAGTAATTAATGACTGTATAGCTTTAGACCACAATAGGTGTACATTGCTTGATCCAGTATGTAACGTGGCTTTTTAAAAAATGTTCCTTCAGTAGTCCTTCTGTTGGAAAGAGAGAGCCCAGAACTCTTCTGGAGAGGCTGCGCTGGGTCACCTTAGGCTACCATTACAACTGGAATAGCAAGGTAAGGAAAATTTCTAACTCATTCAATCACAAAGACGAATTTTCTAGTACAGATATTCACTCCCAGGTTTTTGATTTGTATTTTTGGAGGGGGCTAAAGGAGGGTCTAAAATGACTTCTACTAAATGATTTGTGGATTGCTTATTTGGACTTTGGACTTGGACTCCATTGCTACATTTAGATACAAAAGTACAAAAGTAATCAGTTACGTTAGGTGATTAAGTACCAAAATAATGACTTAAGGTAATTAAAGTAATTGCTTACTTGTACTTTGGATTTGGAATTGTTTACTTAAGGTGCTAAAGTAATAGAATACATAGTAATCTATTAGTTAGTTTTCCAGGATAATTGATTACCTTAATGCTGTAATACCTTAAGTAAATGATTATTTATTAGTTAATTCATTTAGCACCAGAGACTCTTTTAGCCAAAAAATGTGAAAATAACAGCAAAACAAATATAACTATGTATCTGAGATTCAATGTCTGGACTCTTGAATAACGTAAACATATGCCTTTGGGATTAAATAAATTAATTAGATCAATAATGAAAGTGTGATTTTTTTTTTTCTTCATTCAACTTTGACATAGACAAGTAACAGTGGTAATATTAAATCTATATTTATATTTCATGTGTGACACTATTGGTTGTCTTTTCAGTCTTACTCTGCAAATCATCACACTCCATTCCCAAGTGACCTCCACCTCCTGTCTTACCAAATTGCAGCTGCCTGCGGCTTCATAAGCTTCAATGCTGAGGCTGGAATCCTCAACTACTACAGGTTGGATTCCTCATTAGGAATCCACATGGATACATCTGAATTAGATCATAGCCATCCGCTACTGTCCTTCAGGTAGGAAAATAAAGTTAAATGAACACACGACAACATTTTCTTTGTAGCATTTTATTTATTTTTTTGCTGCTACAGTAAAGACACTTATTCACATTCACAATATAACAGTGTTTCTTTATCAGTTTTGGCCAGTCAGCAATCTTCCTCCTGGGTGGAACTCACAAACAGGACACTCCCACCGCCATGTACATGCACAGCGGAGATGTGATGGTCATGTCGGGGCAGAGCCGGCTACTTTACCATGCTGTGCCTCGCATTGTTCCAGCACACTGGGAAATGGCGCCTCTCAAGAGCGAGCGATGTAACTGGCAGGGTGATGCTGTTGTGCAGCCGGTCTGCAAGGAGGACTGGGCGGTGTGCACCAAGTATATCCTCAGCTCCAGAATCAACATGACTGTCAGACAGGTTTTGGGAGAGGGGCAGAGTTTCCCTGAGCCACCTCCTCTGCAGCAACCAGAAAATGAAAAAGATATGAATAGACGACGTTATAGTGACTCACCTGACACTGACGAGACATGATAAAGACCAACTAAGGACAATTATTTATATTGTTTACAAAAAGTTTACCCTGAATGTTTATGAAAATAAACTAATATTATTTTGCGTCTTTTATTATTATTATTTATTATTATTTTAATATTATTTTTCCAAAGACAAACTATTGTTTCTAATATATAAAATTATTAGAGGTACGAAATACTGTACGTGATTCTCAACTAAATTTTGCATACTTAAAACTGTATCCTTCACATTAAAACAAAGCAATATAAATCAACTTAAATGTTTTACAGCATTTATACACATTACAGTTTAAATAGAGAAAAATAACCAAATCCATCAAAGTGACGGTAATGTAAAAAAAGGATGCCAATCCTTATTTGATAAATTACACTTCACTGAAACAAAACAAAGCCTTTTCCCTGGGGTCATCTGCACTCTTGGGAACCCGCCCTACTATTTGAGAAGGACTGCACTAAATATTTTAATATGCTGTGTACTATAGCAGTGTGTTACCATATGTAGGAAAAAAGAATATATTTAATGAGATTACTTCCATGAGAAAAATACATGCAGTATATTGAAGTTAAAAACAGAATGGTTTGTGTTAAAAAAATGTGACATGCATATTTGATTTTTTGTTTTTATTCAACAATGGCTTGCGATAGGCTTTGCTGGTGCACATCTGAGCTGGCTTCAGGCAGTAGGTGGGGGACTCCCTGAACTGGTTGCCAGCCAAAAGCAGAGCACACAAGAGACAAACAACCATTCACGCACCCAATCACACCTAAGGACAATTTAGAATGTCTATTACACCCGCTATGGATGTTTTTGGAGTGTGGGAGGAAGCTGGAGTGCCCCGAGAGAACCCACTCAGGCTTGGGGAGAACATGCAAATTTCACACAGGAAGGTCGTAGCCAGGTCGATTTGAAATCGGGTCCCTTTAACTGTGAGACCGATGTGCTATTCACTGCACCACTGAGCCGAGCATGGTATTATGTTGACCCAATTGGGGCTTTTATGTGCGTGATATCAAAGGAAAACTATTAAAAAAAAACACTAGGAGACTAAAATACTGCATAGATTGTCAAAACAAGTCGTCTGCCATCCCTTCTAAATGATTGCAAATGGGAGGTTGAGAGGTACACCCTGCAAATGTCAAATTTAGCCCATGTCAGGCTCATTTACTGCCATTAAAAATATTGGCAATTTTAGACTTATTGAAAACTCGGTTTTATCATGCATTTCCCCCAATTTTCTATTCATCCTTTCAATGGCAACTGGCAAACGGTGCAATATAAGATTTTGTGTTGAGACCCCCAAACCACAGGGGGGCGCTAGCGAACAACTTTTGACATTTGTAAGCCATTCAGACTTCATTGATTGGCTTAACCTGACTCCCATTAGTTTGTGCTATGCATTGTGGTACTTTTCAACAAAAGGCTTCGATCCAAGAACTAAATGTTGCAGGAAAGCTTTTATTTTGCTGCAGGGAAGCAATTTATTTTATTATATCTACATATTCCCATCTGCAAAATCTGCAGTATTGGATAACTTTTTTTCTTACAAAATGAACATTCAAAGGGCTGATGCCACTGAACATTGAGGCGTTGAAAGTAAAAATATATTTATACTTGACATTATGACCAGTGTTGTGGAGGGTATACGGTGGTATACGGCGTATATCCACTTTACTTTGAGTAAGCGTTGCGTATACCCACTTCTAACCTCCCCCGATGCGCACCTTTCAATAATATCCAACAGCCCAATTCCCTCAAGAATGGCTCGTCACCATTTGAAGAAAATTGCTCTGTCAGCCACATAAGCAGAGTTTTGATGCACAGATGCGATTTTTTTTTTTATATATATATCGGCCGCATACTTACAATTACCATAATGGGACGAGCTACAGTAGGGGGACGTCAGTTAGCTGTTAGCATCAAGTACCAGCTAACACGAGCTGATGTTAGCTGAGGCTGAACTGGTGTTATTTTCAATAAAAGAAGCAGGCAGACTTCACCAACGTCCGAGTCCATCCATGTTCACACATAGAAATATTACTAAAACCGAGAGGATCATGTCAAAGTTATGATGTCCAGCTGATCCGAGAGGATCATGTCAAAGTTATGATGGCCAGCTGATCCAATTAATAGTGCACCAGTTAGAGCACACGGAATGGTATACCTTTTGAGTAGTTTAAGTGCAGTCTTTTCGCAGATGCTATACACACAAGCATAAATTTGGTGAAACACGGATGCTACTTAACTTTGGGTATTTATGGTGAAATGAACCGTGAAAAGGAAACGTTTCAAGCGCATTCAACACTACACTGGTGAGACGTTCACTGACTGCTCACAATGTGGGAAATCTGAAAATAATTTAACACGAAACGCACATCTAACACACGGATATGAACGGAAGAAAATATAAAGAGTTTTCAATAGATGATATTAATTCTGTTTTGCTATATTTTTGACATTGTTTCCCAAGTGTTGGTGCATCTTATACATGGTAATAAAGAAAATACCAGAATTTGACCCCAAAATGAACTAATTCGCTGCCATCCCAGCTTAAATGGACATCTACAGCTGTCATTGGCAATGAATGAGTTACAATGTTCTTTTCCGTGAAATGACAGATTAAATTAGTCATTTGCAGCAACTTTTGCAATTTTCTTCTGCTATACATGCAAACAACATATAGTAGAATAATTAATTTAATGCCAGCCCAGGAAAAATGGATGTCTATAACAGTCATTGGCAATGAAAGTTACAATATTTTTCTACCAAATGGTAATTTCAATCATGTATTAGGAGCAAGTAATACATTGTTATTCTTCTATAAATACCAGTGACGTATAGGTAGATAATTAACTCATTCACTGCCAGCCCAGGATTGTTACGTTGTAACACCAAGAACTCAACAGTTGGACCACCACAGACCAGACACAGATGAGTACAAAGCTCAATATCAGGGTTTTATTAAACGAAGGGAACACGCAACGCATCAAAGGGAAAAACATAAACTGGGGAAAAGTGGCAACTCAAATATTGCGAAATGAACACGCATGTCAAAGTCCAAATAAAAGTGACATAGAAACACCTATGTAGTAGATGGCTTGACGCTGGAAGTCCGACAAGGGGGGAAGGCAGTCACCTGGAGGAAGCCGTTGAAACGGAAAGTAACAAACAAAAATAGATACGAGCAAAACGCACTTACAAAGTAGCAACAGAAATACTCACAACACCAGGTGCAATAGCATACGAGGGAACTTCAGAACTAGACAGATTAACAGTATAATCCAACGGCTTCCTCCAGCTCCAGTCGCGCTTAAATAACCCGGTGGTTGCTGATGGTACTTAGGTGCGCGGCTGGTGGCTCTGCCCTCCCGTCAGGGACACACCTGCTCTAGAAGAGAGAGAGTGAGGTGGAGAAGCAAGAACGTAACAAGGATAAATGGACGTCTTAGCAGTCATTGTCAATGAATGAGTTACGGGTGTGTCTTAAACACAGGTGCGTCTTATATTTGGGGAATTATGATATTTCATTCACTAATTTAATGTAAACTTCATCTTGCTGAAAATATTTCCACTTGGTGATGCAGATTGTTAAGTGAAAGGAGGCCCATGTCTTGCTGATGACGTGTGATCACAGTGGTGTGTGTGTGTGAGAGAGCGAGAGACAGGGAGATGCATCATTTTTGTTTTGTTATGTAGAAATCAATTATAAATGGCCAGACCTGTGGAGTGCAAAACAAATGGGAGAATTCTAAAAAATGTCTAAAAAAATAACCAAAACACATTTGCCTCATAATTAATACATTTTACAAACATCCCTTCTGCCTGTGTGACCAGTAATACTGTAAGTACAAACTGATCCCAATTAAGCCATGATAATTTTAGAATAGTTAACAGAAATGACAAATTTTTGGTTAGAGTTGTCATATATCACTGGTTCTGAAACTGTACTTTTTTTTCCTTTAATACTTAAAAAAGGGTGACATTTTGAGTACAGTAATCCCTCGCTGTATCGTGGTTCATCTTTCACAGGTTCGCTGCTTCACGGATTTTTTACAGTGTGGATATTTTTTACAGTGCATTGTGCTCTGAATCCTGATAGGCTCAGGGGCTTTACTGTTGACTAGAAATAAAAATATTGATGCTGTACTATATTGGTTTTTCACTTGTCAATTTATTACAAAAGGCAAGAGGATCCAAAAGCTTGCTTTCGTCTCTCCTGTAACCGCCGTGTGCGAACGTGCTAGTAAGCACATTGATTGACAGCTTGGTCTCTGGGAGCCGATCACGTGTCTCGTAGGCATGCCGAGAGCAAACGCACACACTAGGCACACAAACAGCAACGGAGAAAGCTTTGGAAATCTGACCTTTACCTAGATTTCTTCTGTAATAAATTGGAATTTCAAGTGTATTGTTATGATATAAGAGGCTTCACTTTAATTCAATGTCCGGGCATATCCGTTTATAAAAATCTTCTTGCTCAGAAAAAGAAAGAGCACCAACACCTACCCCTAACATTGTGCATAAATAGGATAAAGAGACACAGTTGGGATACGCAAGTGACAATCTTTCCAACCTTGTATTACTATATTTACTTATTACTAATTACTAATTACTTACTTATTAATTACTAATTTTGGGCTTTAAAACTGGTTTTGATTTTTGGTTTTATTCGATAGTTCAGTATTTCATTGTTAAATAATAAAAAAAGTAAAGCTGACTACTTCATGGATTTCACTTTGCGCGTGTTATTTTTGGAACATAACCCCAGGGATAAACGAGGGATGACTGTATACTCACTTCTCAAGGGACCACTACACCACTGGTTATGACCAGGGGTGTCACTAGACCTAATACTGTACTGGGGCACAAAAAAGTCATGAGAGCGTGCAAAGTGTGCGCCAAAAACCCTTCAGCACTTCCATCTATCCATCCATTATCTGTAGCCGCTTATTCTCACAAGCGTCGTGGCTTGCTGGTGCTTATCCCAGCTGTGTACGGCCAGTAGGTGGGGGATACCCTGGACTGGTTGCCAGCCAATTGCAGGGCACAGAGAGACTAACAACCACTCACACAACCATTTACCCCTACGGACAATTTATAGTGTCCAGTACATCTACCAAGCAAGTTTTTGGAGTGTGGCAGGAAGAGAACCCACACGGGCTCGAGGAGAACATGCAAACTCCAGACAGGAAGGCCTGAGCCAGTTGGTTTTGAACTCTGAGACTCTGAGGCGGACGGGCTAACCACTCTGCCATGGAGCTGCCATAGTAAAAAATAAATAAATAAAGAGCTGTTGTGTGTGTCTCTTCAGGGCATCATTTTTTTGGGAAGTAACCTGTAACATCTTGTTTTCAGTTTTGCAAAGTGGTCGATGACTTTGCTGTGGCTTAACTTGGAAAGTTCCTCGCTCTCCATTGACATGATTGCGAGATGGTGAAGCCTATCCTGCCCCGTTGTGCTTCTCAGCCAAGTGTGGAGCTAACCAGTCAACCAGGTCTCACTTCTGTTTCTACTCTATGAGGCTCATCAACTTCCATCTCTCCACCTCTACACTCCTCTTCACTTAGTCTGAGGCAACATGGAAATATTACTGTTTATTGTTGTACAAATATGAACATAATTCAGTCTCCAATCTGCATTTTTATGGTCTTCAGTTTTTATATGTGATTATAAGAATAGCAATAAGGTTTTGTTTTCAAAGTTTTCCCACCCTTCTTTATAACAATAAGTTACCTGACCAAAAAACATTCTGTAAGAAACTGACAGATTTTGTTGTTGTTGTTTTAAAAAAAAAAAGTTGTTTGCTTTTTTTCCTCTTAGGGGAGGGTTTGTAAATTGCCATTAATATTGAAATTGACTCAACAGGATTGAGGCAACATGAAAATATTACAGTTTTTTGTTGTACAAATATGAACATAATTCAGTCTCCAATATGCATTTTTATGGTCTTCAGTTTTTACATGTGATTATAAGAATAGCAATAAGCTTTTGTTTTCAAAGTTTTCCCACCCTTCTTTATGACAAAAAACACTACCTGAACAAAAAAACATTCTGTAAAAAACTGACAGATTTTGTTGTTGTTTAAAAAAAAATAAAATAGTTGTTTGCTTTTTTCCTCTTAGGGGAGGGTTTGTAAATTGCCGTTAATATTGAAATTGACTCAACAGGATTGAGACATCATTCATTTACAGTCAACTACGAGAATGCTGTTCATAGACTTCAGCTCAGTGTTCAACACCATAATAACACAACAACTCACCTGCAAACTGGACAAACTGGGCCTCAGCACCTCACTCTGCAACTGGCTGCTGGATTTCCTCAGCCAGAGGCCTCAGGTGGTGCGTGTTGGCAACAACATCTCAGGCAGGATCACCCTGAGCAGGGGCCCCACAAGGCTGTGTGCACAGCCCCCTTCTCTTCACCCTACTGACACACGACTGCACAGCAACCCATAGCTCCAACCACCTCGTGAAGTTTGATGACGACACAACACTGGTGGGCCTCATCTCCAACGGCGACAAGACCCACTACAGGAAAGAAGTGGAGCTTCTGACCAGATGGCGCAAAGACAACAACCTCCTGCTCAACATCAGCAAGACCAAAGAGATGGTCGTCAGCTTCCACAGAGGCCGCACCCAACACCCCCCACTGACCATCGATGGTGCTGCAGTGGGTGAGCAGCACTAAGTTCCTGGGGGTGCACATCAGCGATGACCTCTCCTGGACCACCAACACTGCATCTCTGGCCAAGAAAGCACAGCGCCGTCTCTACTTCCTGCACAAACTGAAGCGGGCAAGTGCCGCGCCACCCATCATGACCACATTCTACAGAGGAACCATCGAAAGCATCCTCACCAGCTGCATCACCGTGTGGGGCGGGAGCTGCACTGACTACAACAGGAAGGCTCTGCAGCGCATCGCGAGGACAGCTGAGAGGATTATTGCTCAACTCCCCTCGCTGCAAGAGCTGTACACCACCCACCTCAGCCGCAAAGCTGTCACGATTGTCACCGATACAAGCCACCCTGCACACAGTCTGTTCAGCCTCCTGCCCTCCAGAAAGAGGTACAGGAGCCTCCGCTCCCGCACCACCCGACTCAGGAACAGCTTCATCCACCAGGCCGTGAGACTGCTGAACTCTCCCCCCTTCCCACCCGTGAAACTGCTGAACTCTCTCTCTCTCCCCTCCTCCCTCCCACATTCAGCCCCAGCCAGAAGAAACACCTAGCTGGCCCCCCACCTAAACTCAAACTTTGCTCATGCACTTGCAAAATTTGCACAGACTTGCTGCTGCTATATTTATTTATAATTGTACTTCTATTGCACAAGTGATTACACTTAGAACTGTAACAACTACCTCAAATGCACACAATTGGGACAACCACAGTCAAGAGTTGTCTTGCTTTGTCTCGTACTGTTGGACTGTCTTGTCATATGCTGCTACTTATGTCTTGTCTTGGGGGAATCTTGCCATACCTGTTTTTTCGTACTTAGTTTTTAGTTTTAGTTATTAGTTTAGCAACACTAGGCAAAGTAGATCAAGTATACTGCACTTTACATTATTACTATAGATAAGAATCTAGTTGTTAGGATTGTCTCGTCTTGCGCACCTGCACTTTGTTATTGTACATGTAAAACACAGAGGATTGTGAGAAACGCAATTTCGATGCCTTTGTATGTCAAGCACATGTGAAGAAATTGACAATAAACTTGACTTTGACTTTGAACTCACTTCTGCTCTTGCTCATCAACTTTAATCTCTCCCTCACATTTTTCAGGACTCTCTTCTACTTGGTCTGACAGACATGGAAATATATGTAAAGAATATAAATGGGACAACAAAATCTGACATTTTACCATGTCTCTGGTGACAATTACATAAATTTTACTCTATTTTCTGGCAACAAAACCATACAGTATATGCTTTCACTGAAACCACAGTGACAAAGCAAGATAATTTTAGTCAAAGACAAACTTGAAATCCCCCCCACAAATGTACAGCATTTAACATGGTTTTCTTGATACAAAGAATAACTAGCTAAATTTGAATAAACTTGAGATAGACTTATGTTAGATAGAACTTCACTAACCTCTTTTAACCCTTGCTTTTTTATCCCTGCTATGGGCGAAAAACTTTCTGAGACATTGGAACTTCCTAAGATGCTCTTTCCCGCGTGCTCCTTTTTCTCCCTGACAAGGAAGTTCTGATGATAAAGCTGATACTTGCACGTAAATAAATTACGATATCAATTTGCCATGTGTACGTTGCTTATGTGGAGAGTCGTGACACATCAATACAGTAGGAATTATTTATCATAGAAAGTAGAATGTGCGTTTTAAAGTGATTTTATTTTTTTGTGTTGATGATTTTTTTTTTTTTTTTTACCGGGGCACAGCAGCTCAATACTCCCAGTAAGAGCAGGCTCTTTTTGTGGCAGCGGCATGCAGTGTGGCGACTGTGTGGCAGCTGCCACCGAGAGCCACGGGTAGCCACATTTGATGCCACTAGTAGCCACTCTTTCCGAGGCATTTCCATGTTCGTCTGTGGCTGCTGCCACCGGTAGCCACACTTGATGCCACCAGTAGCCACTCTTTCCGAGGCATTTCCATGTTCGTCTGTGGCTGCTGCAACCGGTAGCCACACTTGATGCCACCAGTAGCCACTCTTTCCGAGGCATTTCCATGTTCGTCTGTGGCTGCTGCAACCGGTAGCCACACTTGTTGCCACTCTTTCTGAGGCATTTCCTTGTTCCCTCTGTGGCTTGGCTTCACCTCCACGTTATTCTTTTTCGTGTTAGACTTGCAATGTATTGTTGTTGGTTTGTATAGTTGCTTTTATTTCACCCATTATTGTGTGGATTCCTCTTTCGTCGTTGCTGCCATTGCATTTTCCTCGGTCTTTTTTTTTTTTATAAATGTTTCTCTTATTTTCATTTCATGTTTGTTTTTTAGATGTACTGGTATTGTATCTTATTTAGTGTGGACTGTGTTTTCATTTATTCACATTTGTATTATGTTCTATCACGCAATGACCGGAAGAGGCGTCTCCAGAGTTACTACGAGCGATGCAAACGAGTAGTCACGGTCGATGCAAATGAGTAGTCACGGTCGATGCAAATGAGTAGTCACGGTCGATGCAAATGAGTAGTCACGATCGATGCAAATGAGAAGCCACGAGCTATCCAATGAGCTGCAAGCAATGGCCGACATTTCACCGGCTATCCAATGCGCGGCAGGTAATGGCTGACTGGGCGTCGCTATATTGTAATACGGGGACTCCCCGTCGCCCAGCTGTCCAGTGAGCTGCAAGCAATGGCGGACGGGGCGTCTCCCGACGTGTCTTGAGCATGCAAATGAGTAGGCTGTTACCAGTATGTTGCTCAGTTTGTAAGTTTTTGGTTTGTTTCCCCCTGGCGTTGTTGTTGTTTTTGTTAATTTTTGCATTGTATTGCGTTCTTTTATATTAATAATAATAATTAATTGTGAATGCGTGTTGCTAAACGTCTTAGTTTCAATTAATATGACATTTTGCTATGTCGGCCATTGCTTGCAGCTCATTGGATAGCTCGTGGCGTCTCATTTGCATCGATCGTGACTACTCATTTGCATCGACCGTGACTACTCATTTGCATGGATCGTGACTACTCGTTTGCATCCATCGCGACTCTTTTTTATTATTATTATTAATATAAAAGAATGCAATACAATGCAAAAATTAACAAAAAAAACAACAACGCTAGGGGGACACAACCAAAAACCTTAAAACTGAGCAACATACTGGTAACAGCCTACTCATTTGCATGTTCAAGACACGTCGGGAGACGCCCCGTCCGCCATTGCTTGCAGCTCACTGGACAGCTGGGCGACGGGGAGTCCCCGTATTACAATATAGCGACGCCCAGTCAGCCATTACCTGCCGCGCATTGGATAGCCGGTGAAATGTCGGCCATTGCTTGCAGCTCATTGGATAGCTCGTGGCTTCTCATTTGCATCGATCGTGACTACTCATTTGCATCGACCGTGACTACTCATTTGCATCGACCGTGACTACTCATTTGCATCGACCGTGACTACTCGTTTGCATCGCTCGTAGTAACTCTGGAGACGCCTCTTCCGGTCATTGCGTGATAGAACATAATACAAATGTGAATAAATGAAAACACAGTCCACACTAAATAAGATACAATACCAGTACATCTAAAAAACATACATGAAATGAAAATAAGAGAAACATATTTATTAAAAAAAAAAAGACCGAGGAAAATGCAATGGCAGCAACGACGAAAGAGGAATCCACACAATAATGGGTGAAATAAAAGCAACTATACAAACCAACAACAATACATTGCAAGTCTAACACGAAAAAGAATAACGTGGAGGTGAAGCCAAGCCACAGAGGGAACAAGGAAATGCCTCAGAAAGAGTGGCAACAAGTGTGGCTACCGGTTGCAGCAGCCACAGACGAACATGGAAATGCCTCGGAAAGAGTGGCTACTGGTGGCATCAAGTGTGGCTACCGGTGGCAGCAGCCACAGACGAACATGGAAATGCCTCGGAAAGAGTGGCTACTGGTGGCATCAAGTGTGGCTACCGGTGGCAGCAGCCACAGACGAACATGGAAATGCCTCGGAAAGAGTGGCTACTAGTGGCATCAAGTGTGGCTACCCGTGGCTCTCGGTGGCAGCTGCCACACAGTCGCCACACTGCATGCCGCTGCCACAAAAAGAGCCTGCTCTTTCTCCAATACTGGGCACGTGCCCCAGAAAAATATGTCGGGTGACGCCGGTGCTTATGACCCTTTTAAAGTCAGTCCAAGTTGGCTGATAATAAAGCCAGTTTAGTGAAAAATCCCTGGACACCCAGCGGTGGAAAATAAACTTTCTGATCCTTCTGCAAAACTGACTTGGTAACGCATGCGTATTACCGACCTACTGTATGTACCCTGATTTCAGACAAGTGAACCATACCAGCACGAGGAGGTACAAATTTCTGCAGACTGCAGCTCCTAAACAGAACAGTGTATCAAAAACTGTAATATGGATACAATACTAAGTATTTCAATTTAGTCATCAGAAAATGGCATGCAAGTTATCTTAAATATCAATTTTCAGAGCCGTATGTGATCGACGGACGATCTATTGTTTGGCCTGGGATTTAGCCAGGCGGCCTAGACCTAAGTAGTCGCTTTGCATACATACACACATGATGAGCAACTTCCTGGTCAGCGGCGACTTCCATCTGAAAAAGACAGCATTCGATGTATCCCGATTTTGAATTGACAATTCACTTCTTCTTTGGAATTGTATTCTCATTCAATACTCCAAGAAAAACGAGGTTCTGTAAGGATTCGTCGTCAGTGGAGTCTTACGTTGTTGCGTGGCTAGTGACCCTAGCGTCAACGTTTGCTGTGTTTTAGCCATGTCCGCTTCTGCTGGATGTTCTCCTGCGGGCCACAACTCTGCCCTCGGCCACACTATGTCAATGTTTCGCTGGCTCGAGGTGCTCGAGAAGGAGTTTGACAAAGCCTTTGTGGATGTGGATCTTTTGCTCGGGGAAATAGATCCAGACCAAGTGGACATTACCTACGAGGGTCGGCAGAAGATGACAAGCCTTAGCTCCTGTTTCGCTCAGCTGTGCCACAAATCCCAAACTGTTTTTCAACTGAACCACAAACTTGAGGTAAGTAGCTGACCATTCGTCTGTTGAACACTCAACAGTGTTTTTTTATGGCCACGATACGCCACAGTTACACTGAGATTATTCCCTTTGAACTTTACCGATGCTCACTCTGTAGTGTAAATGATAACATTTAGGGATAGGGTTAGCACGAAATAAAACTTTCCAGTGACACAAAATTTACTGAAGTAGATTATGAAGTGTTAAAGCCTATTTATTAATGTTATAAATGCAATTTGACGGCTATACGGATGACATCTTTTACCGAGTGCCATAGGATACCCCATTCCAAAATGTCTAATGTTCGTGATGCTAAAAGGGATTTCGTGAATCCCCCTATATGACGTTTCTTGGAAAAGCCCTTGATCAATCTCCTTTTGGAATGCAGTTTTGAAAACTATGGGTGCATGTTTTTGAACTTTCTGCTCTTAAAATGATTGTAGGTTGTAAGTAAGACTTTACCAAAATGCTTTGAGAAAGTGTTCATTCATGGACTGAGGTAGGTACAGTTGTAATCAGAGTTATTCAACCCCCACTGCTGTACAGCCATTTTGGGCTTTCAGCGTTCATTTGTAATTGTGTTCATAATAACACCATACTAGGTCTTGTTAACAAACCAAGTGCAACTAAAATAACATTGTATTTGTCATTAAGGATTAAATAGCTTTTATATGCTCACACCATCAGTTTTATTCAACACCCAAGGACAATTTCTTTTTAGTACTTAGTACAATATCCTTTAGCAGTTATTACATCTTGCAAGCATGAAGCATAGGTTGACACAAGTTTCTTGCAGTGACCGATGGCTATCTTGGCCCATTTTTCATGGACACAAGCCTCCAGTTCAGTCACATTCTAAGGCTTGGACGCTCCAACAGCCTTCTTCAGGACCCACCAGAGGTTCTCAATCAGATTTAGGTCTGGTGACTGCAATGGCCACTGTAATATGTTCCTGCCCTTCATCTTCAACCATGCTCTAGTGGACATGGATGTGTGCTTTGGATCACTGTCCCGTTGAAAGGTCCAACGTTGCCCAAGTCGCAGGTTTGTGACAGACTCTATTACATTTTTTATCAAGAGTCTCCTGATACTGAAGGCAATTCATGGTACCCTGTACACATTGAAGCTTCCCTGTACCACTAGCAGCAAAACAGCTCTAAATCATTATTGACCCCCACCATGCTTCACAGTAGGCATAGGTGTTTTTTTTTCTTCAAACGCCTGGTTCTTCCTCCTCCAGACATAGTGCTGGTCCTTAAGCCCAAACAATTCCAATTTAGTTTCATAAGACCACAGAACATGGTCCCACAACCTTTGTGACTTGTCCATGTAACCTTTGGCATACAACAGTCTACTTTTCTTGTTCTTTGGAGTCAGCAAGGAGGTGGGCCTGGGAGGTCTGGCATGGAGGTCTTCATTCCAGAGTGTGCGCCTTATTTTATTTGCTGAAACTTGAGTGCCCACATCTGACAGATCTTTTTTCAGTTGCTCAGCAGTCACACGGGAACTTTTCTCTACCTGGCGCTTCAAGTAGCGCATTGCAGTTGCTGTCAGGATCTTCTTCCTGCCACAACCAGGCAGTGTTTCCACTGTGCCCTTGTCTTGAATTTGGCTATGATGCTTCCGATAGTGTCTCTTGGAATATTTTTACATTATAGCTATGTTCTTATACCCATTTCCTTTCTTGTGAAGTGAATATTAATGGCACTGTAAATTATGTGCATCCCTAGATACAGAGATTGATTGTACGTTGTTTGGGATTCTGTAGTTCACGATGCAAGGCTTCACCCTTTTCCCTGACCTTCATCCATCCAGGCTCAACTGGTAGATCTTCGCTCTGAGCTAACTGAGGCCAAGGCAGAGCGGGCAGTATTGGAGAGAGAAGTCCATGACCAATTACTGCAGCTTCATGCTCTCCAGCTGCAGCTCCATGCCAAGGAAGGCCAAGCTGAAGACTCAGACTCCATCAAAGACAGACTAGTAAGTGGATGGCTGAAAACCAAGGGGTTCATGATTTAAGGTTTATCATCATGAAGAGTATAATCACACCCATTACAAGAGTTACTGGCCTTTTGTGAAATGGATCATTTGGATCATTGATGGATACCCAATTTAAAGACACAACACAACAATGTACTACACTGAGTGTAGTGACTCTTCACACTAGTTTGTTACATTCTCTGTTTCATTACATTTTTATAACTATAGTTTTACAGTGCTTTTTTAAAAAAAAAAAAATCATAATAAAGGCTCCATCCAGGCCTCAGAAGAACAAATGGCATTTCTGTTTATTTCAAAAAGAGTTGAGTGTAGAAATGAACGTGATCATGTATGGAATTATATTTGTGCCACAATCGGGAGCGAGCAATAAAAGATTTTGAGCGAGCAAACAAATTTTGAGCACAGAAAAAATATTGAGCAAACGAAAAAAGATTTTGAGCAAAGAAAAAAGTGATTGAGTGTGCAATGGCTCGCGCTGACTTTTTTGTAGGGCTCGAGGTCCTACATAAGGCTAAAAATTTCTAGGTCAAATGGGTCGGGAGTAAGAGCCTATTTTCCACTCATAAGGCCATTTTGGGGCCAATTACAGCCACTTTTTTCGTTTTGGCGAGACATCTGACTTTGTGGTGGCGTGCAGAGCACGCCCAGTATCGAAAAGTCGTACAATTTTAAAACCTTAATATTCCATGTCTTAATGGTGTTCTGACCAATTTTCAGTTATTTTACTCAGACTGCGCACAATACATGAAAATGTAAAAAATGACATTTTTATCAACCACTAGGCGGCACTAGCAGCTATTTGAAAAAAAAAATTCAAAGGTGTTAAAGGCGTAAGTCTTCATGTGTCTATGAAGTTTTAGTTTTTTTAAGTTTGTACATCAGAGTTAAGGTTTTTGTCACGCTTGGCCAAGGAAAAATTGAACACATAATTTGAAGCCCCGCCCCCATCATATATGTCGGCGGATCTGCACCAAATTTTGCCCAGTTGTGCCCCTATGTCTGATAATGCACCACAGCAAATTTTAAGGCGATGGGGTAAAGCATTTCTGGGAAACAAGGAACAGTTTGGGACCTGCAAACGTGCAAAAATGAGCCAAAAATGCACATTCAAATATATCATAACTCTTTTTCTGTACATCTGAGCACATGGCTCGCGCTGACTATTTTGTAGGTCTCTAGGTCCTATAAATGCCTAAAAATTTTCGTAGGTCTAGGTCAAACGGGCCGGGACCAGCTGCACTTTTTCAACCTAAGGTGGTGCTGCAGAGCCATTTTTTTTTTTTGCATTGTTTAAGAAATCACTAAAATATCTAATTTTTCACCAGGCCTGACAACTGTGCAAAATTTGGTGACTTTTTGTGCATGTTTAGGCCCTCAAAAATGGAAAAGTTCTGCAGAGTAAATAATAATAATTTTCATGGTTTGTTGGATTTTGGGTTGTGGGTTTATTTTGAAGGGTTCTGTTCCTTTCTGTTTTCATATATAGTTCCTGCTCCTGCTCCTCTCGTGTCTCCCTGCGTTAGTTTTTATTTAGTCCACCTGTCCGCGTTACCTGCCCCTCGTGTCCTCCAATCCGCTCCCTTTGACTATTGTCCCTGCCCAGCTGCCGTGCGTTTGTCTGATTAGAGTGTCAATGTATTTAAACCTAGTTTTCGTTACAGCCCGTGTCGGATCATTGTCTCTGTCGCGTTTTTGTAGTCGTATTGTCGTCTCGCCCATCGTCCCTCAGCTCCGTGTTTTCCTGCCAGCCTGCCCGTAGTGTTTTTCTGTTTTGCCAGCCTGCCTGCGCCCTTAGTTCGAGTTTTTGCCGTCCTGTTTTTTCCCGCTTTTGTTCCCGTGCTTCGAGTTAATAAATAAGGATTTCATGAACTCCCTGTCTCGACGCCCTCCTTGCTTTTGGGTCATCCTCCTCCGTAACCACGCCGGCCTTCCTACCCGCCGAGCACCCCGTGACAAATAATAATCTGGAGAAAAACAAGAGGGCTCTCGCAGCGGTAGCTGCTCGGGCCCTAATAATCTGGAGAAGAACAAGAGGGCTCTCGCAGCTGTAGCTGCTCGGGCCCTAATAATCCGGAGAAAAACAAGAGGGCTCTCCCAGCGGAAGCTGCTCGGGCCCTAATAATCCGGAGAAAAACAAGAGGGCTCTCGTAGCGGTAGCTGCTCGGGCCCTAATAATAATAATCTGGAGAAAAACAAAAGGGCTCTCGCAGCGGTGGCTGCTCGGGCCCTAATAATAATAATAATCCGGAGAAAAACGAGGGCTCTCACAGCAGTAGCTGCTCGGGCCCTAATAATAATAATAATAGTCTGGAGAGGAACAATAGGGACCTCGCAGCGGTCGCTGCTCGGGCCCTAATAATAATAATCTGGAGAAAAACAAGAGGGCTCTCGCAGCGGTAGCTGCTCGGGCCCTAATAATAATCTGGAGAAAAACAAGAGGGCTCTCGCAGCGGTAGCTGCTCGGGCCCTAATAATCATAATAATCTGGAGAAAAACAAGAGGGCTCTCACAGCGGTAGCTGCTCGGGCCTTTACTAGAATTGCGAGCAGTTATTACGGGCCCTTGCAGTGGTTCTATGTCCGCGTTCGTCACGGCATAAGCAGTGAACAGTAGAAGGCAATGTTTCAGAAAAGGTCAAAGTTTCATTAGCATTTGTTTACAATTGGTGCAATATTTTTTTTAAAGTAGATGCAAGCAGAAGGAGATTGTAAATAAGTAAAAATATTGTATTTAGCACAGAAAAGAGAAGTTTATTCGAAAGTACATGAAAAGAAGATATTGTGTGAGTGTATGTACAGTATGTGTAATGTGTCTGTGTATTCTAGTTGCTGTCTGTTGGGGATTGGTCGTTGACGTCATCATGTTGAATTTTGTGTGCTTGGTTGTAGATGTAATTAAGTTGATTTTTGTGTGCTTCTTCCTCTGTTTGGGTTGATGCATCTGGTAGGAATGTAATTAAAAAAAGTATAATCAGGAGATGTTGATGTGGTTATGAGGAGATGTTTTTTTGGTGAAGTGAATGTAAAACAGTAGTTGAAAAGAACCATTAGAGTGAAAAGTATTGTGTGTGTGAGTTGTATTTGTTGGTGTTTGTGTAATCTCTTACCGTCAAATGATTACCGAAAAATGATTTGCCTATGTCTGATATTTTCAGTTTTGCCTGCACTTCTGCTAGCTGCTGCTCTTTGAAGGCTAGTTTTGTTGCACCACTCAAAGTTGACGTGTCAAGTGGACCAAGTGTTTCATAACACGTGAATTGACAGTTATGCTGGGTTAGTACAGTCTGCAGCGATCAAATGCAGTATCGTTGCATGCGTACTGTAAAGACAAAGCAAGTTGACATGAACAGCTTAGTGGGGTGGGAAAAAAATTAGCAAGGAGGAGATGATAAGTAGCAATTCAAAGTAGTATTAGAATGTTGTGAGGTAGTGTGTTGTGAGTAATTGGAGCAGCAATAACAAAGATGTTTGCTATTGATGTGAGCAGTTTGCATATAGAAGAGAACAAACATCATGAGCAGAAGTGATGGCTTAGTCTTAATTAGATCCCTCAATCAGACACAACTCAGTTTTATATAAAGTTCAACAATGGTGCGTAGCAGGCAAAAATCCTGATGAAATACACATTTATTACAGGTGGTGCCGGTAAGGGGAAAAAGTCACCTAATTAAAGCAATTCAATATGAAGCAACAAGGTTGTTGTCAACTATTTGTCACCATCCTGACAGCATTAGTGTTTTAATAATTCCTCCTATAGGAATTGCTGCATACAATTTACATGCATCAACTATTCACCACACTTTTGGTATTAGTAAAGACTTACACACCACTGGGTGAAGAAAAGTTGAATTTATTGCGTGCTAATTATAGCAATTTGCAGATTCTGATAATTGATGAAATATCTATGGTAGATCACAAATTGTTGACATATATTGATCGTAGATTGAGACTGATTTAACAAACCGGTCACTCAAAGACCTTTGGTAAATGGAATGGTAAATGGAATGGTAAATGGAATGTAAGTGTGTTGACGTCTGTAGGAATGGACTTTCATTCAATGTGTAAAAGCACGACAAGATGAGATCATCTGGGTCAAATTACATCATAAAGAGCACTGCTGTGTAGGCCACGGCCATTATGTCAGAAAAAAATCCCTCAACAGGCTCAACAAAGTACATAATAAAATGTAGCTATATTTTTGTTTTGTCGCCAATTCAATGGGATAAACAGAGTAAATAGAAATGTATAAATGATGTTCGCCTTGACTTTGTGTTAATATTTGTGTTTATAAATCTATCTTTTTGGACTTAGAATCATTCAGAGAAATTATGAGGAACAATCTGACAACCCACAAAAAAATCAAAACCGCTACAACATAAACATGCCTCTGTGTGGATTGTGGCACAGAGACAAATTTAGCTATTGTGGTAAGACTAAGAAACCACACATTGCTGGTCTGGTGTACATCTTCACTCTTCGCATGCTACCACAAAACTGTTACAACACTGTCCTAATCAAAGACAAGGCCAACAGGTTCAAAGCATCAAAGGTCATTGCAACATGGCTACTGGGTCCTAGTGCCTGCCACACTATAAAGAGACTATGTATTTATTGAAACACTGCCCCCTAATGGAGGGAGGACTATTCTTCACTCCCCCAAGTCCAGTAAGCCATAAAAGGGTCTAGTTTAGTAGGTGTATTCTACATTGGACTCCCATCAACTATATGAAATTTTGAAAAAGAAAAGACCATCTGGGTCCAATTACAGCAACTTTGTTCGTATTGACGAGACACCGGACTTTGAGGCGACATACTGACCGCGACCATCGGGGAAAAGTCGTAAAATTTGAGAACAGTCATGTTCCATGCCTCAATACTGTTCTGGCAAATTTCAGTGAATTAGCTCAAACAGGATTAGCACAGTGCATAAATTGAGTTTCTAAGGTTTTTGTCACGGCAAAGGAAATTTGAAACACGTATTTGGAAGCCCCGCCCCCATCATATATGTGAGTCGATCTTTACGAAATTTTGCCCAGTTGTGCCCCTATGTCAGATAATGGAGCACGCCAAATGTGAAGGTGATCGGGTCAAGGGTTTCGGTACCGAAAAATTTACAAAAACAAGCCAAATGGCACATTCAGAAGTTGATAGCACTGGTCTGTACATCCTAGCATAAGGCGTGCTATGTTGCTTTTGTCTTGAGGTCCTACATATGCCTACAAAAAAATGTAGCTCAGGTCAAACTGAACTGTCAAAAACTGGCTGCAGTTTTAGGATCATCTGGGTTCAATTACAGCAACTTTTTCCGATTTGGGGAAACATCCGACTTTGAGGTGGCACAGACCACTCCCTTCATCACAACGTCGTAAAATTAAGTAACCTTCATCTTCCATGTCTTGATGCTATTCTGACAAATTTTCAGTTCATTTGCTCTTACGGGCTTAGCACAAAACATGAAAGTGTAAAAAATGACACTTTGTCTGTAACTACGTGGCGCTATAATTTGAAAATTCATCATGCAGATGATTTAAGGCAATGACACGTACATTTTCTGTAAAGTTTCAGATTTTTCGAAGTGATTCCAAACTGGGTCTTTTCATACAGCTACATTTTATGGCACTCTATGGACTGTTTGATTGTGCTTCTTGCATCCTTTTGACTTGTGTGTCTTTTCTGCCTCTTCTGCATTGGAATTATGAACTCTGATCTATTCTCCAGTACTGATAAAAGCTCCAAATTTGACTCACTCTGACAATTTCATTAAATAGTATTAACTGCTGCCGCTTGAATCGATCATTGTGAAGGGAATCATATATTAGGTTGTTATCATTATGAGCTTAGTTCATTGTTACCCATTTATGCAATCCTAGTTCATCTTGACCCTGTCCTTAGATAGAACTGTTGACGCACGAAAGTGTGAGCCGGGACCTTGGCCCAGCTGCCGGTGGCGCCCGGCTGGCTCTTTTGTTGTGTCTTGTAATCTGCTATGCTTCTATTCAATAAAAGCCAGGGGGGAACGGCTGGGCAGTGGAAAAACTAGCGTTGGAAGACCCACGAGTTACATTTGCCCAAGCTTTTTTCCCTATGCCGGCATAGAAAAGTCAATCTTGGCTGGTCTGAGTTACTCTTTTTGCTGTTTAAGCAGCTAGGCTTGTCCTAGTCTTCTTTTCTGAGATTTCTCTGACAATCATTAATCTGTAACTTCTTTCTCCTCTCTTTCTGCCTCTTTCCCAATAAAGCCTGCCCCAACATACAAACAGATGGTAAGTTTATATGCATGTGTTTGTTGTTGTAGTAGTCGTAGTAGTAATAGTATTAGCAGTTGATAGATAGATAGATAGATAGATAGATAGATACAGTAGATACAGTAGATACAGTAGATAGATAGATAGATTGATGGATATCTTTATTGTCATTGTACAAAGTACAACGAAATTGAAAGAGCAATCAACGATGGAGTAGAATAAAGTAAAGGTATAGCTAAAACAGTGGAAAAATTTAATAAAAACTAGGGCCAGGTTGTTTTTTGTGCACCACACAGACAGGTGCTCCACCTTGCTCCGGTACGCAGACTCATCCCCTCCCGAGATGAACCCCACCACAGTGGTGTCATCAGCGAATTTGTGATGATTGTGTTTGTAACCCTGGTTAAGATGGACCTTCCAAAGTAAAAGTTTATTAATTAAATAGTCATAAATTACTTTCCTGGCAAACACAAAATAGATTAGCATGACTGAAAAGCATGTTAAAAGATTGAACACATTCCAAATATAATTTGGTATTATTAGTTTCATGGTCAATTTAAATGATTAAATGACCCTTATTTTTTATTTTGAAAGTCACGTAGCAGGATGGCGCACGTGACCATGATGGCGCACTTGACTTTCTATCTTCGTTCTGGCTGTTGAAGTCGCGTGTGTATATCACAGTAAGAACTTTTTTGAGCAATCACAGAGAAAAGTCAATGGAAATCTTTTAATTCTTTTTGCCACGACGAAGGATTTTTGTACTGTTCACAACTTGTCTTCCACATCTTTAAATCGGTTCAGAACCCACTGAACGATGTATTCTTTGACGGTTGACTTCCAAGTTGTGCGATTCAAAATGGCGAGCTACCCTTGAGCTCCGTGGATTGTGCCTCGTGCGGGAGCAACAGAACACTTGGACAAAACTGAACATTTCTACGAACCTGGTAGGATCTATCCAATTTTTTCCTTCATCACTGTGGAATACAGCCATAAGGATTGACTATTCAGGACGCCAGAAGAACTATAAATCGGGATTTAATCTTAGAACTACTGTATAGACATTGAACGTTTGAAGTTACGTATTCGCGAATTGTTGGACTTGAACGTTGTCACTTGTATTTCCCATTGTAATGCTGTGAAGTATTATTCTTTTGTAAAACAACAAAACTACTAAATGGTTGAAATTAGAGTGTACTCAAAATTGATTAAAGACATAAAATTTAAATTTAATAATATAACAACCCGAGTTGAGAAAGAAGTCAATTTAAACTAAGTAAGTTAAAAGAAACAAGATAGATAACCAAAATCAACAGAAGAGGGAAATAGTACTGTATTTTCTCATATTCATGTTGAATTCTATATTTATCTGTGTGTATGTTGCTGTATGTTAATTGTGTGTTTTTCTATTCAACTAAAATAAGACGGCTGTTCAACTTATTTTCCCTGGTCCGTGATAATTTATTTGGTTTTTATTTAATCACTTCTCTAGTAAACGAACTTAGCACTAGTCCAATTATCAGAAATTACTGTAAGCACTTGGAAAGTGTTACATGTTGCTGGAGTGGATGGGAGTGCAATCGTGGGTGTAGAAGAGCGGGCTCAGCACACAGCACTGAGGGGAGCCGGTGCTGAGGTTGAGGCTTGAAAACATGTGTCGGCCTACTCTCACCGTCTGAGGAAGGACAGGAAGTCCTAAATCCACAGACAGATGGAGTGAGACATTCCCAGGTCTGCTAGTTTGGTCACCAGTCTTTTCTTGGAGGATAGTGTTTAACGCTAAAGTCCACAAAAAGCAGCCGTGCGTAGCTCCCCTGCTACTCCAGATGGCACAAGCCAAGAGTGGAGAGCTGTGGCAATGCTGTCCTCTTGTGGACCTGTTTGCACTGTAGGCGAACTAATGAGGGTCAAAGCCGGGTGGGAGTGTTGAGACGACAGTGAACCCTCGCTACTTCACGGTTCCACTAACGTGGATTCGGCACATTGCGGATTTTTTTTGGCCATAATGCGGATTCACCACTTTGCTCTGTAGGCATTCCTCAATCATTATGCTGTAGGCAGCCTTGGCCTCCCTGCTGCCTCTGCTTAGGTCAGCTCTGGCGGCACTGTACACTGTACAGAGCCTGGTCACCAGACTTCAAAGCTGTATTCCTCTCTCTGAGAAGGCACTGTGGACCTTTTTTGTCATCCAGGGTTTTGTGCTGGGAAAGACTTGGATGGTCTTGTCCACAGTGACAGTGTCCATGCAGTGCTTGATGTATCTCGCTGTCTACTGCTCCAGGTCCTGATGTTCAAAGACCGTCTAGTCCAGCGGTGTCAAACTCATTCTTATCGAGGGCCACGTTGCAGTTACAGTTTCTGTCAGAGGGCCGGGATGACTGTGATAAAATACATTTTGGGTGTATCTGTCACACTTCCAACTAGTTTTGAAATCAGAGAGAGGGTGAGGGCAAAAAGTGCTTGCTTTTTCCCCTAAACAATTTCAAATTGACTTACAAATGTGATATTTTGACCGGAAACTTGAATTAGAATGGGCGTTTTGCAGGTTCGCGTGATTTGATGTGGCAGGCCGGATCTGGCCCCCGGGCCTTGAGTTTGAAACTTGTGGTCTAGTCTGTTGACTTGAAGCAGTCCTGCAGCCGTTGTAAAATACCTTCAGGCCAGGTTTTTAACAGTACTGTTTGTGATAGGAGCTCGCTTCCTCAGGGGAATGTATGCTGGAATCAAGTGCACGGTCGTGTGGTCTGACTGACCCAGATGTGGTAGTGGCCTAGCCCTAAAGCCCTGCCTGATATTGAAGTAGTCCTTGTCCAGTGTATTTTCACCCCTGCTGGCACACCTAACGTGTTGGTATAATTTAGGGAGCACCTTCAGGTTACCCTGCAATGATGTGGACAGCCTCAGGATATGTGCTCTTTTGACTGCTAATGGTATATAACTGTCCAAGGGCCGTGCTAGTGTTAGCATTAGATGGAATATACACAGCCGTTAACATAACAACAGAATGTTCTCTAGCTAGGTATGTGGACCTGAATTTAACAGTCAGATATTAATTGTCCGGGTGGCAGCAGCTGCTTACCATCTTGGTGTTTTTGATCCATTTGTTGTTTAGGTAAACACACAAGCCCCTCCTCTACTTTTGCCAGAGTCGCCAGTTCTGTCACGACAATATAACGTGCGACCTTAGCTCAATAGCCGTATCCGGAATAGATGGTCTGAGCCAGGTTTCTGTGACGAGCAGTACGCAGCTGTCCTTCACGATACTGTTTGTTGCCACCCGTAGACTTATTTCATCCATTTTGTTGGTGAATGATCTCGCATTGGTGAGAAAGACGCTAGGTAGTGGTGGCGGCTTGTGTGGCTGCCTCATAGCCTGGCTAGCGCACCAGCCCTACAGTCTCATTACTGCCGTCTCTCCCGACGACGCTTGCACCTTGCCGGTGTGACGATCCACGTAGAGTCGGGGATTCTGGCTATGTCCACTGGTATGTTATGAGTGCGGATGATCTCGGCTGTAATCGCCCGCTCTGTAAGTAATCCGATTTGCAGAAGATCGTGCCGTCCATAGATGTAAGTCGCCTGACAGGTTTGTTGAGAATTTTGTTCTCTGTACTGGTTATTGGATTCCTATTGACCGCCACCAAGGGCTCTGGTCAGAGAGCACATCAGTCTTCACAAGTTGAACTCAGAATTTATTTCGGCTCATTTATGGTGTGTGGTGTAGTATCTGAAGGATAACAAAGCAACAACATTCTTAACGTCAATGAACTACATGTAGCCTCTAACCAAACGTTATTGTATGAACATACTGTAATTTTAGCCTACATTAGCGAGTTAGCAATTACCACTAATTGTAAAATGCAACATCAACAGGAACGATTTCCTCAACAGTATAAACTTTCCTATCTTACTAAACAAGGGCAGTAGCATTCATTATCAGCATAGATGATGATAAACTATAAATATGCGCTCACATTGTCATTTACTGCGTCACCGTCACGAGCCGAATGACGCACGACGAACGTAAAACCGGAAACGGAAATCCAGCGCAACCCGCCAAATCAAAAGCATATATTTCAAAATAGAACAACGAAACGTCACAAACTCGAACGCTTGAAGAATTCACAACAGCCGCCCCCACATTTGCCTGGCGAATGTGAAACCCACAAAGATTCTTCAATTGTCTTTAGTATCGTCCGGGAGGAGCGGAAGTTCAATCAGACGGGCAACTGGTCTGGTGTAAATCTTGCCCCTAACCGCAACCTCCGCTGTTCTGACATGTCCATCCTGGCTTGCGAATGTCTTGACCACTCTCCCAACAGGCCACTGAGCCCTCGGAAGCATCGGGTCAACGAACAGTACCACTGCATCTACAGTCATATTTCCGACCGACTTCCTCCACTTCTGTCGCGTCTGTAGATCAGGAAGATAGTTTCTTGTGAATTGGCGCCAGAACTGATCCATCAGTGTTTGACAGTGACGCCATCTACGCCGGCCTATACTTGCTGGAGCATAGACCGCCTGAGGTAGAGCTGCATCCCGCCGCCCCATGAGGAGAAGGTTTGGTGTGATCGGGTCAGGGTCAGCCACATCCGCTGACACATAACCCAGAGGTTTGGAATTTAAAATCCCTTCTATTTCCACCAAGATTGTGTCGAGGACGTCCTCGGTGGCTGACTGGCAGCCCACAGCTACTTGAAGACCAGCCTTAATGGAGCGCACCTCCCTTTCCCATACACCTCCAAAGTGAGGAGCACTGGGTGGATTGAGCTTGAACTCAATCTGGTAGTCCAGTAACTGCTCTTCCAGTTGGGGTTCCATAGCTGCTAAGGCCTCCCGTAACTCTCGCTCAGAACCACGAAAGTTAGTACCACAGTCAGAAAGCAATTCTTTGGGTCTGCCTCGTCGGGCCATGAAACGGCGAAGAGCAAGTAGGAAAGCGTCCGCATCCAAGGAATTCAAGAGTTCCATATGAACTGCCCTCATGGTGAGACATTTGAATAGGACACCCCAACGCTTCTCTGTCCTCCTGCCAATTTTCACATTGTATGGCCCAAAACAGTCAACACCTGTTGAGTAAAAGGGTGGACAAAAAAGTCTCAGGCGTTGAGGTGGTAAGTCTGCCATCTGCGGCAACTTTGGTTGGGCTCTCCAATGCTGACACGTTGGGCAGTTAAGTTGATGATGTCGGACAGCCTGTCGTCCACGCAGGATCCAGAACTGTCTTCGTATTTCGGCATAGACTCGTTCTGAACCTGGGTGTAACAAACGCTCGCCTATGTCCTTGATGAGAAGCTTTACTGCTGGGTGCTTCGAATCGAGTACAATGGGATGAATCTCTCCTACACTCGGGTCTTGTACTCTCCTCAACCGTCCACCAACACGAATAAGTGATGTTTCTGCATCCCATTCTGGAGAGAGGCTAACCAATCGACTATGATTGTGCACTGATTTCTGTGATTTTAACGCAGCAAACTCTTCTGGGAAGCTCTGCATCTGGCACCTTCGCAACAGTAAAACCTCTGCCTCTCGATGGCTGATAGGCTCCGAGTTCCCTGCCGCCGCATGCGTTCGTTGCGCCGCATGCGTTCGTTGCGTCGCATCCACTAACTCTTTCCATGAGTTGAACTGGGTGGCGTCGGGAATGTGTTCATTAAGCTCAACTGAGACTAGCCAGCAAAAGGTGATGGGTTTCAATTCAGATGGACTTTCCTTCACGGCTTGCACGGGTCTCTTGGGCCAGTACTCCACCTTTTGTGTGAGGAACTGAGGTCCTTGTTTCCAACGACTGGATCCTGTTAGGTCCAGCAGTGATTTCCCTTTAGTGACGTCATCGGCAGGGTTGTTTTGACTGTCAACATACCGCCAGGCCTGACGGTCTGTTAACTCCTGAATTTCTGACACACGGGTTCCGACGAACACCTTAAATCGGCAGGAGTCCGATTGCAGCCACTCCAGGACAGTGGTGGAATCAGACCACAGGATTGTTTGCTGAATAGAAAGAGTCATCTCTGTCTCGAGGAGCTTGGCTAGTTGTGCGAGAGCCGCGCACAGTTCAAGGCGAGGTATGGACTGTTGTCTCTTGGGGGCAACTCTAGACCGGGCCATTACAAATGAAGTGTGTATGAGGTCATTCCCCTTGGCTGTGAGGTATGCAACTGCTCCATATGCTCGTTCTGAAGCATCGCAGAAAACGTGGAGGGTGTAGTTCAGTTAGCCGCCGTCTGTAGGAACTGGACAATAACATCGGGGAATGTGCACGCTGTTGAGATGTTTCAGCTCCTCCTCCCAAGTTTCCCAGGCTCGTCGAAGGTGAATGGGCAACTCCGGGTCATCCCAATCTCTTTGTTTTGACCACAACTGCAGGATTATGACTTTGGCACGGGTGGTATATGGCACTATAAACCCCAAAGGGTCATACTGGATCGCCAACACCTTGTAGGCCGTCCTCACCGCCAATGTCGAGCGTTCAATGTTTCGGTACTCGTAACCGAGTGTATCAGCTGCACAGTTCCATCGCAGGCCTAGAGTGGGTTCAAGTGCCTCAGTGTGCCTCTGGCTAAGCCATTGTTCCGTAGACAGTGATCTGGCTTCGGTGGGAAGATGTGCAATCACTGCAGGCTTGTTACTCGCCCACTGTCGGAGATCAAAGCCTCCTTCTGCCAGAACCTCACGCAGTTGGTCTACTCTCTGGGTAGCTGTAGAGATGGTCGAGAAACTTTCAAGACAATTGTCCACATAGAAACTCTGTTGAACTGACTGTAGGACGGCGGGGTGGCTCTCCTGATAATTGCGGGCGTGTTGTTGAAGCGCAAAGATAGCGCAGCAAGGGCTACTCGTTGTACCAAAGTGTAACACTTGCCATTCATACACGTCTGGGGGTTCATCATAACGCATATCACGCCAGATAAACCGCAAGAGTGGTCTGTCTTCTGGCAGTAGGCGAACTTGATGAAACATTGCACGGATGTCACCACTCACTGCCACTTGGTGCTGCCTGAATCGGATGAGGACACCGACTAGGGATGGGCTCAGCATGGGCCCAGGTAGCAGTTGTACATTCAGGGAGACCCCTTCATGTCGAAACGAACAGTTGAATACCAGTCGTGGTTTATTGTTGTGACAAACAAGGTGATGTGGAAGGTACCAAGCTTCTGCCGACTGGTTTGATTCTTCTGGTGGCTCAAGCAATTTTGTATATACAGCTTTCGCAAGATTGCAGATCTCAGCTGAATATAGAGCTGCCTTTTCTGGATCACTTTTCAGGCGTTTTTCTGTGGCTCTTAAAAGAGCCATAACTGCAGGTGGAGAACTATGTAGCTTGGGGGCTCCTATCTTCCTCAATAGTGGAGTAGCATATCGGCTTACTCCTTCGACCTGCAGACGCTGTGTTTTCGTTTCGAGCAGATTCATGGCTTCCTGATCCTCGCGTGAACGGATGACCACTTTCTCATTGCGAAATGGCAAAACGTCAAGTTGCCATAGTCTCGCTACATTCTGGTACAGAAGATCATTCGAACTTGTGACTGAAGTGAAAAGGCATTGCTGTACTGAGTTCTGTTCATTAAAGCATCCCTGTGCACCTTGCAGTGCCCAACCAAGAGCAGTTCGCACAGCAACGGGACCACCGTTGGTTCCTCGACGAGTTGGCTCTGTAGCAGTGATTAGATGTACTTGATCTGAGGAAGGGTCTCTGGCTCACCCTTCAACCGAAGCTGCTTGACTGCTGATGTTAATATCGTAGTCCGTTGCGCTCCATCATCCAACACAGCAAAGGTTTCCAGTGGTGCAGAATGACAGGGACCACCTTCAAAAGCACCTGAGCTGACCTTACACTGGGTGTCAAGTACACACGGCCCTTTGAGGCCTCTACTGGTGAGTCAGCAGAATAGTATTGCGCGATGTTGTGAAGTACTTGTAGATGAATATTTCCACAGTCACTACAGGGTTTCTTTAAGTTGCAGGACTCTGGAAGATGATGACGTGCACACTTCCAGCAGCGCTTGCCTTCAACAATCCACTTGTTTATGTCTGTGGCGGCTTGCTCCTTTATTTTAGAGCATCGACTGATGTAATGTTCTTTGCTGTCACAGAAAAGGCAATGTACAGAAACTTGTTTGTGGCCATGAGACGACTTGGCTGGATTGGAGGCGCTTGGTCGATGCGGCTCCGTGCCGTGGTACACAACTGTGCTGCGGCGATTACCCTTCGTTGAGGTCTTTCCTTTCCCGTCGTTCGCTAATTTCTCCACCTGGTAGTGTTCAACCAATCGACTGGAAAGCCGCTGTTGCTGAGCTTTGCCTTGAAGCCACCCGTTTAAGTCTTGTAGGTTGTATGGGTTGAGACTCGTTGTGTTGAGCTTCCCATTCTGTTGGAGACACTCGATGAACCCATCTCTGTGGTACTTTGGTAGCTTACTCAGCAAGCGATCAACATGCGAACAACAGTTCAATTCCATCCCTTGAGGTCCCTCCAAAGAGAGTAACATGCTGACTAGCAGGTGGACTCTGAGGGCAAAGTTCTGAAACGTTTGTGCATCGCCGGACTTCACGTTTGGCATAGTCAGAATAGCAGCTATTTCACTTTGAGCTAGCTGGTGGGGCTGACCATATTGGAGCTGTAGTGCACGCATGGTTGCGGAGTACGGCAACGGATCATGACGGCATGATTGACCAATCATCTGAGCTTCTGGGAGTAATAGATGTTCGAGTAGCACATGGTATTTATAGTTTTCAGTCAACTCAGGATAAGGCTCGAGTAGATTGCCAAGAGCTAACTTGAGATTTGCGAACTCCTTTTCACTATCTGTAGTGAAATCAGGAATTTGGGGTTTTGGTACGCCAAATAATGAGCATGGTTGTGGATCAAAATTTTGTGGAGTCATAATCTGTCTTATCGATTGTTGTGGCTGGGCCAGTAAAGGGAATTGGTAGCACTGATTGCGTGGGTGCAGGTGCATTCCTAGGCGTATTGTATGTCGGAAAAACATGAGGTGGATGATAACTCAATCCCGGTGGATAGCTGGGGTAGTAAGCCATGGGTTGAGAAAGTTGCGGCAACTGATGTGTGGGGACGAATTCCACGTTGCTGTGATGTTGCTCTGTCACCCCAGGCTGTAATTGGTCTGACCTGAACTGCTGTTGTTGAGCCAGTACTGGTGTCATCATACCAGATGACATGATTGAGGAAGGAGAAGTAGGAGTCACTGGAACGGCTGTCTGTTTCATGGCTGGTGCTGTAGGAGCTGTCGGGTGAGCTGGGAAACAAAGCGATGACTGTATTTGTGGTTGTTGAAGCATCGTGTTTATCACAGAAGGGTCATCTACTTCCGCTTCTCCCTGAAGGTAAGCTGTAATGTGTTCTAACAGCTCTTGGCGGCGATGTTGTTTTACCTCGTATTGCTCGAGTCGGTTGGTGAGCTGATTTATTTCCATCCTATCCTCCCTTTCACTCTTGGACATCGATTCCACGAGTTGCCTTAATGCTGTGGTGCTTAATGAGTCGTCTGAACGGAGGACGGGTGAAGTTCTGCTGCTACCAGAGTGAAGACTCACATCTGCTTGTCCTCCATCTGCTGAGGTCGCTGCTCCTCTCTGCTCCTCATGACCCCTCTGGTCGGGGTGGGAGGAAAGTGCAGACCTCTGTGGATGGTAGGAAAGGACGTAATCTTCCGAATGCTTAGGTGTGTGCAGCTGTCTCCCATGTCGCTCCGAGACATCAGGATCAGGCTGGGACGATGTGTTCTTCGATGAAGACATATTCAGTGACAGTCAATTGATTCGGCTCAGAGGACCTTATGATGAGAATTTTGTTCTCTGTACTGGTTATTGGATTCCTATTGACCGCCACCAAGGGCTCCGGTCAGAGAGCACATCAGTCTTCACAAGTTGAACTCAGAATTTATTTTGGCTCATATATGGTGTGTGGTGTAGTATCTGGAGGATAACAAAGCAACAACATTCTTAACGTCAATGAACTACATGTAGCCTCTTACCAAACGTTATTGTATAACATACTGTAATTTTAGCCTACATTAGCGAGTTAGCAATTACCACTAATTGTAAAATGCAACATCAACACGAACGATTTCCTCAACAGTATAAACGTTCCTATCTTACTAAACATGGGCAGTAGCATTCATTATCAGCATGGATGATAATAAACTATAAATATGCGCTTACATTGTCATTTACTGCGTCACCGTCACGAGCCGAATGACGCACGACGAACGTAAAACTGGAAACGGAAATCCAGCGTAACCCGCCATACATTTCAAAATAGAACAACGAAACGTCACAAACTCGAACGCTTGAAGAATTCACAACAAGGTTACTGTTGAAAACAGTGACAATACTCGCATAACAAATAAATTGCACCTAAAAGGAGAGCCCTGAGCCTCTGCGACTACACGCCACGCCATATTGCTTCTCAGAATCTTTGGAGTCAGAGACCCCTTTTTGGAAAGCAAATTTTCCAAGGATCCCCATTTAAAAAAAAAAAAATCTTTAAGCTAAACATAAGTGCCCTACTTATTCATCAACATATTCAACTTGACAAGTATCAATGTGATACTTTTCAGTCTGACTGAAGGTTACAAAATATTCTCAAATTTCATACTTCACCACAAACTGGGTCAGTTTTCCCCAATTGCTGCCAAATATTTAGTGACTAAATAATCAAGCGTGTTGATGATGACGTGGATTTCGTGGGCAATCCATTTGACAAATTTCAAAATTACTAAATTTTAAAAAATGTGTTAAACTGGGTGACTTTATTGGTCATGATTACATTCACGATTTAATATAAAATGAAATTAATCACGATTTAATATAAAATAAAATAAAATTAACACCAGTATATATGTTTTTTTTTTTTTTAATAACCCAAATCATTTCACGAACCCTCTACAGTTAGACCATGGACCCCAGTGGATCCGCAAACCCCAGTTTGAGAACCACTGCTCTCCACCATTAGTCAAAACACATACGCATATCATGTGGAATATGAATTAAGTAGCAAAATGCACACATTTTTATCCATCTCATTCGGTGGTCATTTTATTACTTGCTGTCAACTGAAAATTACATCACCTTTACACAGGTAAAAACCTATATGACATTTGCCAGCAGGGCCTCAAAGTTTAGCTGTTCTATATTACTCTAAAAAGGTACCAATATTGTACTGTGGAATTGTCAAATATGGTCAGATGAGCTCTACAGCAACATTAAGAGTTATCGAACCTTCAGATCTCACTTTTTTCATCACAAATCCTGGCATTTTTACACAAATGGAAAACAGAAGACTCCAGCCAGTTCATAAAACACTTACAATACTTCATTTCTGCATTGTAGCAACAGGAGCTGGAGGCCAGCAAGAAGGACAAATTGGCAGTGGCGAGGCTTGAGGCTGACATGAGACTTCATAAGAAAGAAAATGAGGCTCTCCGTCGACACATGGCAGTACTACAGGCTGAGGTGTACGGGGCACGACTGGCTGCCAAATACTTGGACAAGGAACTTGCTGGCAGGTAACTCAACTTTATTTATGGAGCACTCCCATAGTTGCTGACAAAGTGCTGTACACAAAGTAAAAATCAGACACAAATACCAGATAGAGAAAAAGATAAAATCTCTATACCTTAAACCAATAAAACAATTACGAGCCTCATGCTGAGTGGAAAGCCAAAGAATAAAAATGTTTTTGAGTTTTAAAAATGGTCAGAAAGGGGGTTGTCTTAATGTTTAGCGGGAGGTCATTCGAAAGAGAGGTACTGATCATGGAAAATGCTCAAGGAGTATTATTTGGTGAATTTATTTTGAAGGGAGTTTTATTTCACCCCTCCAGGTGATAAAAGCACTGAATAAGCATAAGCGCAAGACGAGAATGCATTTAATCAAAAACGTCATGTATAATACACCCGGGACATATACAGTGGTACGAAAAAGTATCTGTACCTTTTGGAATTTCTCACATTTCTGAATGAAATTACCATCAAATGTGATCTGATATTTGTTAAAATCACACAGATGAAACAACAGTGTCTGCTTTAACTAAAACCACCCAAACATTTATAGGTTTTCATCTTTTAATGAGGATAGCATGCAAACGATGACAGAAGGGGGCGGAATAAGTAAATGAACCCTCTTCCCAAGGATACTGAAAGAGCAATCGAAACCAATTTTTACCAAACAATTTAAGCCAGGTGTGTGCTCAATCACTGATGAGTGGCTTAAAGTGTCCCTGCCCACTATAAAACACAGACCTGGTAAGAATTGTCTTGATGAGAAACATTGTCTGATGTGCACCATGGTTCGCTCAAAGGAGCTGTCTGAAGACCTGCGATCAAGAATTGTTGGTTTGTATAAAGCTGGCAAAGGATACAAAACCATCTCTAAAAGTCTGGATGTTCGTCAGTCGACAGTCAGAGAAGTTGTCTACAAATGGAGAGAATTTGGCACTGCTGCTTCTCTCCCAAGGAGTGGCCGTCCACCAAAGATGATGCCAAGAGTTCAGCGCAGAATACTCAGAGAGGTAAAAACAAACCCTTGAGTGTCTGCTAAAGACTTACATAAATCACTGGCACAGTCCAATATCTCTGCACGCATCAACTATATGTAAAATATTGTCCAAGAATGGTGTTCATGGGAGTACTCCGCGGAGGAAGCCACTGCTGTCTAAAAAAAACATTGTTGCTCGTTTAATGTTCTCCAAAAGGGACTTGGGCACTCCAGAAGTTTTTGCAAAATATTTTGTGGGCTGATGAAACCAAAGTTGAATTGTTTGGGAGGAACACACAACGTCATGTGTGGAGGAAAAATGGAACAGTTCACCAACATCAACACGTCACCCCCCCATGAAGCATGTTGGAGGGTGCATCATGGTTTGGGTCTGTTTTGCTACCTCAGGGCCTGGACAACCCTGCAATCATTAGTGGAAAAATGAATTCAAAATTTTATCAGGATGTTTTGCAGGAAAACATGAGGCCGTCTGTCAGTTGACGCTAAAAGAGGATGGATGCAGCAACAAGACAATGATCCAAAACATACAGGTAAATCAACTTCAGAATGGTTTCAGAAGAACAAGATACATGTTCTGCAGTGGCCAAGTCAAAGTCCAGACTTGAACCCCATTGAGATGCTGTGGCATGACCTCAAGACAGCGATTCATGCCAGACATCCCAGGAATCTGAAGTACAGCAGTTTTGTAAAGAATGGGTCAAGATTAGTTCTGATCAATGTGCCAGACTGATCTGCAGCTACAGGATGCATCTAGTTGAAGTTACTGCTGCCAAAGGGGGGGGGGCACAAAATATTAAATGTGATGGTTCAGTGACTTATTCCTCCCCCTTCTGTCATTGTTTGCATGTTATCTTCATTAAAAGATGAAAACCTAGAAATGTTGGTTTATCTTCGTTTGGTTTGCGCAACGCTTGCTGTGGCTTTGCTTCACGGGGTGAGTTTCGTTCTTTTATTTGCGTGCTATCGCTTTCTGGTGTTTTTTTCTTTTGTGATTTTCGCCGTTTTTTTGTTGTTTACTACTTCGCCGTTGATACCTGGTTGCGCGTGCCTTTCATGGTGTTCACGGCCTGACATGTGCATGTGCAGGCCCTCTGCCTGTGAGAGGCAATGATGAGAGGTTTAGCAGATTTTTCTCACTTAACCGGTGGATGGCTAGTTTCTGTAGAGAGCAGGGTTTCCAGTTTGTAGATAAGTGGCCCTCTTTCTGGGGCTGGCCCGACCTGCTAAAGATGGATGGCCTTCACCCTAACTGGGAAGGCGCCATCACTCTTTCTAGAAACATAGATTACTGTTTGAGCCTTCCATGACTTCTCACATTAGAGTATGTCGGGTCGCAGGCGAGTAGCGAGCCTGCTAGAGCGGGTGTGGAGTCGTGAAGGCTAGAGTTAACCGGCACTAGACTGGACTGCTACAACACACATAGCATAGTTAGGTCACTGCAATCCACACACTGTTTCAATACCTAATGATGAATGCCCTAATGATAAGATTTCTGCTGAGGTGGTGTTGATTAAGGAAAATAGCCGTGCCTCCTTAATCGGTAAGACTAGTGACATTGTACCTAGGCGGAATATTAATATTAATGTGTGCGCTGTAGCCGTCAACAATCGAATTCCTATTTTACCAACATTGCGACGAGGTTTTAATTACTCAAAATACAAACCAAGCTCCAGCCATAAAAATCTTGTTAGTATTAGTACTACCAACATGAAGACTCAGAATAGTCCAGGAAAAATTTCCCAGTTTAAATTTGGCTTCATAAATATTAGGTCACTCCCCTCAAAAGCCCTTCTTGTAAATGATCTTATTACAGATCACTATCTTAAAGTGCTTGGTCTCTGCGAAACCTGGCTAAAACCAAATGAATTCTCATCATTAAATGAGGCCTCACCCCCAAACTTTGTGGGCTCACATGTTGCCCGTCCTTGTAAAAAAGGAGGAGGTGTCGCCCTAATTTCAGAATCTGATCTTAAACTTAGCACGAGCACTAATCACACCTTCAAGACATTTGAGGCTCTCGTTATGCGATCGAGCACCTCACCACCATTCTATGTGGTAGTTATTTACCGTCCTCCCGGTCCATACTCTGGATTCTTAGATGAATTCCCTGAACTTATGGCTGACTTAATAACTCACACAGATAATATATGAATTATGGGTGACTTCAATATTCATATGAACTCCCCATTGGAGCCACTTACTGTAGCATTTCAAGCAATAATCGATGCATTTGGTTTTACACAAATAATAAAAGCAGCGACACACCGGAATGGTAATATCTTAGACTTAGTGTTAACCCGTGGCCTAACTGCCTCAAATGTCACAATTTTGCCGTATACCAACGCTATGTCTGATCATTATCTTATAACATTTGAAGTCCTGGCTCAGTGTGGTCTTATTGTCCACAACCTAGGCTTTAAGAGCCGTGATATTAACTCATCAACCACTGCTGCACTTTCTAAATTACTGCCTTCCGCAACAGCTGCCTTTCCGTCTTTCACTGGTTCAGTCGATAAGCTCGCAAATGATTTTAATACGGTTCTTTTAAATTCCCTAAACTCTATTGCGCCGCTGAAACTTAAAACTCGTCCGAAGCGGCACACTCCATGGTATACGGATGAAACGCATATGTGTAAAGTTAAGTCAAAGTCAAAGTCAAGTTTATTGTCAATTTCTTCACATGTGCTTAACATACAAAGGAATCGAAATAGCGTTTCTCACTATCCTCTGCGTTTTACATGTACACAAGACAACGCATTGTCGGGAGAGCGAGTGGCCGCTCCGTATACACGCGCCGCCATCTTATGTAAGTGGTAGTACTGAATAATTAGCCAACAAAGGCGTAGAAGCAGGTCGCGGCACCAGACAGGATGCCGGCGAGGCCAAACGGAGCAGATCCGCCGGTCACAAAATCTTTTTCAACATTGCTGCCGTTGCTTTGATTCAGGAAGTACACAACTTGAGCGCAAATGGCGAACAACTAAACTCTAGGTTTTCCATCAGGCCCGGTGCGATAGCTTGCTGAAATATAAAGAGGCTCTTAGGTTAGCAAAAACAAATTACTTTTCCAAAATGATTAGTCTTGATAAAAACAACCCAAAATATTTATTTGACACAGCTAACGCAACAGCAGCAGATTAATCATAGTTCCCTCCATTCAGCACACGAGTTCAGACAGTCAGGTTCAAGAAAGTCTGGTTACCCTGTCCCAGTTTGATTTAGTATCCCTGGAGTGTCTTACACACCTGGTTAATGCAGCAAAGCCGACGTCCTGCATGCTCGACCTGCTTCCAGGCAAACTCGTGAAAGACTTATTCCCGGTTTTAGGGTCATCTGTCTTGAATATTATCAACCTGTCACTCTCCTCTGGCTTAGCGATTTTATGATAGACAACAATAGATTTGAACTTCAGTCAGGTTTTAGGGCCAACTACTCAACTGAGACAGCCCTTGTAAAAGTGACGAATGATCTTCTCTTAGCCATGGATTCAAACATCTCATCAATATTATTATTGCTTGATCTTAGTGCCGCATTTGACACTATTGATCATCATATTCTTATAGAATATCTTAAATCATGTGTTGGTATCTCGGGATCAGCACTTTCTTTGTTCAAATCTTACATCCTGGGAAGGACGCATAGTGTCTCTTATGCTTATCTATATGCCCTTAGAAATAACAGATCCGTGCAAGTGCAGTAAACTGGAGGCCTGCCTTGCCGAGATTAAACAATGGATGTCTTCCAATTTTCTGCTTCTCAACCCTAGTAAAACAGAGATGTAAATTATTAGCCCTGCTCATCATCAGCACTTGATTAATACCACGTTGAACCTGGAAAACTGTATTATTTCCCAATGTATTTCTGCAAAAAATCTCTGCGTGATATTTGACTCAACTCTCTCCTTTCGAACACATATTAATAACATGACAAGAACGGCGTTTTTTGACCTCCGCAATATAGTTAAAATTCGCCCTATTCTTTCTCTTAGCGATGCAGAAACATTAATTCATGCATTTGTTACGTTGCACCTAGACTATTGTAACGTTTTGTTTTCTGGACTTCCCATGTCCTACATTAAAAGCCTGCATTCTGTACAGAATGCAGCAGCGAGACTATTGACAAGGACGAGAAAGTTCGATTATATTACTCCGATTCCAGCTGACCAGCATTGGCTTCCAATACACGTGACATTTGATTTTAAGGTGCTGTTAATTACTTATAAAATTTTACACGGTTTAGCTCCTTCCTATCTCGTCGACTTAGTATCATCATATGTTCCGTCCCGACAACTTGGATCACAAAATGCCGGTTTCCTATCGACCCCACGGGCTAAAAAGAAGTCCGCGGGATCAAGGGCATTTTCCATTCGCGCGCCAGTACTATGGAATGCCCTACCTATGGAAGTTTGCGCAGCCACCTCAGTAGAAATCTTCAAATCCCGACAAAACACATTTATCAACAAAAGCATTTCGTTAATTGAGCCTGTCTGCAGCTTTCTTCTTTTTTCCTTTTACCTGCCCCCCTCTTCCGCCTCGGAGAGGGGGCTAGCTAGATGGTGGGGGTTGACCTGACCCCTCCATTTGTCTCCTGCGCTGATCGACTATCGTGGGTTAGGAGATCGGCCGTCTGTGGTCCACTTGGTTGGAATGTGGGATGGTTCCTGCCCAATGGCTTTGCCTGCTGTCAAAACATCACTGCACTATATAGCACAATATGTTTTCTGTAATCTACATTGTTTATGTGTATGTCTGTATTTGGTACATGTAGCATCCACTTCAACCTGTGGGCCTGGAAGGGGGCTCCTCCCACCTGTGGTTCCTTCTGGAGGTTTCTGATTTTCCCCTAATTGGGGTTTTTGAGTTTTTCCTTCCCCTTCTGGGAGCTTTGACAGGGGATGCTGTTATGTAACTTACACTGAAAAGATGTTTCTGTATGACTTTTTTTCTATAGAGGTCTCAATATGACCCCTTTTGATGTGGCAGCTGCATCTGTCATCCGTCCTCGCCCCATTCCTGTGCCACGTCGCTTGCGCTTTGAACACGATCTCGATGTGACCGGTTCTATGGAGTTCAACAAGCTACAAGGCTATGACCATTTCCCCTCCTGTTGAGTTGGCAGTCTCCTTGCCGCCTGTTCGCAGACGAGGCGTGAAACACCGCTCTGCCTAGCTACCTCCGCCTGCTTCCTCCTCTAATCGGGGTTACGATGTAGGCCAGCAGTAGGTGTCAGAGAAATCTCAGAAAAAAAGACTAGGACAAGCCTAGCTGCTTAAACAGCAAAAAGAGTAACTCAGACCAGCCAAGAGCATAGGGAAAAAAGCTTGGGCAAATGAACTCGTGGGTCTTCCAACGCTAATTTCACTGCCCAGCCGTCCCCCCCTGGCTTTTATTGAGCAAAAGCATAGCAGATTACAGGACACAACAAGACACAACAAAAGAGCCAGCCGGGCGCCACCGGCAGCTGGGCCAAGGTCCTGGCTCACACTTTCGTGCGTCAACAGCTCTATCTAAGGACAGGGTCAAAATGAACTAGGATTGCATAAATGGGTAACAATGAAATAAGCACATAATGATAACAACCTAATTTATGATTCCCTTCACAGTAGGCCATTGACTTTTTGTGTTCCCAATTGGAAGGGATGTCTGCACTGTTGAAGGAGCGCCTCCATCTGAGTGCCTTGGCTTCCGGTGAGCAGTCCTCTTTTCAAGGCGCTGTTGCACCGGACCTGAACAAGGATGTTAATGCCATTTCTTTGTCTGCTTCAGATTCATGCTTCCGTGAGTTTGATTGATTCTCCTCCTCCTGAGGGCAGCTTGTCGCTCACCGAATTGGGTGATTCAGATTCACTTGTGTCCCTTTTACGCTCTGCCTTGCGGGAGCTTCAGGTGGACATTCCTTGTCCCCAGTCTCCCCAGACAAATCCCTTTTTCGGGCGTGGCCACCCTTCTGCTGCCTTCACTGTCCCACAGTGTGGGCATTTTTCCCGCTTTACTTCTGAGGGCGTACATTGGCGCCGTTGCAGGATGATAACATTGGGTTGGTCTGCATGCCTGTTGTGGAGGAGGATGTCGCTTCCTTGCTCTTGTCGCCAGACGAACTTGCTCGGCGTACGCGGTGTCGTCCTAACGTACAATGTTGCATTGCGGATGACCTCGTTACAAGGGCCTGTAATGTTTGTGCGTGCTCGGCTTGCATTGGCAACTCTGTCTCGCACCTGTTATTCGCTGCCATGCCTGTGGTGCGGAAAGGAGATACTGAGTCGGTTTTGTAGTTTGGTGAGGCCTGTCTACATGCTTTTGCTCTTATGACAAGGGACCACGGGCGGGCGATGTCCTACTTGGTGCGTTCGCACCGTCTTCTGTGGTTGTCTTAGTCCTCCTTAACTGAGTCCTCCAAGTGTACTTTGCTGGACTTCCCGGTAGTCCTTGGGACGTTTTTCGGTCGCTCGGGGTCGTAAGGCCCGTGTGCAGCTCCCCGAGCAGCTTCAAAAGCTTCGGCCATTTCTGGTCCTCCTCAGTTTCCCGCCTCTGGCCACTCGCCCTTCGGCCCGCGTGCCTGCTGTGAGAGCCGTTTGCCCCACTGGTGGATTTCGCTCTGTTTTTCAGCTGCTTAGCGGTAGACCCTGGGTGGTTGCCCCTCCACCTCGCCCCGCAACTCTGTCGGTCGCAGGACTGAGGTGTTGGGGCTGGCCATCGGGAGTTTTTCCCCTCAGCGGCTCAGGCTGTGGTATGCTTTGCGGTCGGACCTGGTACAGATTGCAGTTATGGTGCCGGCCCCCCATACAATGTTGGGTCCGGGAGACCATTATCGCCAAAGACCTTGGCCCTTCGGTCAGAGGCTCACTACTCTCCTGGCCAAAGGGGCCATCAAGCCTGTTTTCCTTCCAAGTCTGACTAGGGTTTTTTTTTTAATTCCCCTTTCTTCCTAATCCCAAAGAAAACAGGTGGTGTTCACCCCATTTTGGACTTGAGAGAGAGGTCAATCGTTACCTCAAGAGACTACCATTTCGCATGCAAACAATGTCCGATGTTTTGTGGTCAGTTGGGTCTCGGCGAATGGTTTGCGTCAGTCGATCTGACAGACGCTTACTTTCATGTCCCCATTGTGCCTCGTTACAGGCGTTTTCTGCGCTTTGCTTACAGGGGTGCCCACTGGAAGTTCCATGTGCTTCCGCTCGGCCTGTCACTCTCACCAAGGGTGTTCACTCATTTCGTGAAGGGGGCCCTTGTTTCCCTGCAGGTCATGAAAGTTCTCTCGTACCTGGATGATCTGGATGATCCCTTTGCTGGGGTGTCACTGGACTCCGTGGCCATGCTGGCCCGCCCTTCACTTCAGCGAGTGAATGACGTTTTGCCTGACCTGGGGGATTGTCGCCTAAACAGGCGCCTTCCTTTCGGAAATTTTTTACGCCTGCTGGGCAAGTTAACTTCTCTCACTGCGATGGTTCCTCTGGGGCTCCAACACGTTTGTTCCCCACAGATGTGGTTGATGGATGCCAAGAGACATTGGCACCGATGCCCAGGGGGGTGTCTCGTTGCTGTCTTCTCGCATTGGCCCCGTGGCGCCATTGTGATTTTGTGGTCGCAGGCGTTCGGCTAGAAGTGGTGCCGGGAAGTTGTATCCACGGATGCCAGTTTCTCTATCTGGTATGCCGATTGGCAGCACAGGTTCGCTCAGGGACTTTGATGTGGTCTGCGGTATCCGCTGAAGACCAATGTCCTGGAACTTGGGGCTCTGCATCTGGCGCTCATCCACTTTCTGCCATTCCTTAGGGGTCGGCACGTTCTTTTGCGGTTGGAGAATACCTTGACAGTTTTCCATAGCAATCATCAGGGGGGTACCAAGTCCATCAGACTGCTGTTGGTCGATCGAGCCCCTCTTTAAAGGGCTCCGGCCCACCTAGCCAGTCTGCGGACAGCCTACTTTCCGTGTGTCCTAAATCAGGTAGCGGACTCATTGTCTGGCGCCAGGGGAGTAGCATCTGCACCTGGAGATTGCGTCGACCTTTTTGCCACGCATGAGTCAACTCACTGTCCCCTTTATTTCTCTCTGATGGAAGCCAGCAGTCCACTGGGACAAGATGCCCTGACGCACCCTTGGCCGTTTTGTCTCCTATACCAGTGGTCTTCAACCCCCGGTCCGCGGACCGGTACCGGTCCGTGGATCAACTGGTACCGGGCCGCGTGGGCTGCACACAAAATAATGTTTTGGAGATGATTTAGTTTAACGGTACGCGTGCACCGAACACGAACCAGGCGAACAAGCGGACCGTTTTGTATTGTAGTCAATGGAGTTCGCGTGACTGGGCGCGAATGCACGTCGGGCGTCGTGATGGACGCGAATGGAGCGACGCAAATGGCCGCGCGCGGTCACGAGAAGCGCCTTTCGAGTGAAGTTATTTTTTATTTACTTTTTCCGCGTTTTGAGTCGACACAGCCAATCAACTTTGGGAACATTCAACGGCTCACGCAGGGGGCAGGAATGAATCATGGCGGCCACTTTGCGGTCACCGGGAGCGATCCAACACAGCCAGCTGAGCTTTCAATACAAAACAGAGCCAAGCAAGAGCCCTCACCTGGCTTGTTGAAAGGCGGAAGCGAGAACTTGGGACAACTGGTATGTGCAGCGTTTGCTTCACTTAACAGCTGTTGAACCGTAGTTACTGTGGTAAGCTAACGATAGTTAGCACAATATTTAGCACAGTCTCTGCCACTCGATTGCGACATTGAAACTTTTATTTTTTGGCAGGCGAGTATTGCCGCAAAGAAAGGTGCTGTCGGTGAAAATATTGGCTCTGTCACATCCGAGAAAAGTGAAAGTTCTCAGCAATGCTCTTTTTTCTGGATCTACCGTGAAGTGCACAGCAAGCTTGCTCCCCTCCCCTCTCCTCTCACAATGAAAGGGGCCCGGTGTCTCCGGCCCTACAGTGCGCCATGTGGCCCTGCCTGGGGACCTGGGACCTGTATGTGGTGCTTGCCTCCTTGTGCCGGCCTCCTTTTGAACCCCTGTTTGAGGTGCCTCTCAGGTCTGTTTCTCTGAAGGCTGTATTTGGCTCTCCGTTGTCTCGGCCAAACAAGTTGGGGAATGGCATGCCCTGTCTGTCAGCCCTTCCTGCATCAAGTGGCACCCTAATGGAGCAGTGGTCATTCTGTGGCCGAATGCCGCTTTCAGACCTAAGCGCATAGCTCGTTTTGTGCTCCAGGAACCTCTTCCGACGTCTTGTCCCTGTGCAGGCACTGCGTTTTTATGTGGATGCTGCTGCGTCGTTTTGTAAGTTGTCTCAGCTTTTCGTTTCGTACGGGGGACCTTCCAAGGGCTCCCCTCTTTCCAAACAACATTTCTCTTACTCAATCGTTAATGTGATCACGCATGCGTGCGGGACTTTGGAGCATTTGCCTTTGGGAGTTTGCGCCCATTCTACTAGGAGTGTAGCGACTTCTTGGGATGTACTGAAAGGGGTTCCCTTGGTGGATGTTTGTGCTGCTGCTTCCTGGTCATCGCCTGGCATTTTTGCCTGGTCTTACTGTGTGGATGTCTCTGCCCTCCATCCTCTGTCTATAGTCCTAGGCTCCTTTTGGGCGGCTATGTGAGGTTGAGGTGAGTGCCTGGGTCTTCTCGTGACCTCGCTGTTATTCGTCATTCCATGCTTTTAGCATCGCCTCTGGCCGTCTGGATGGGCGAAATAGAACGGCAGTTAACGTATGTAGCAGCAGTTCTATGAGCCCCGGATGACTGCCAGAGTTATTTGTCACTCAGATTCCTTGTCTCTGCATTGTTCGCACGAGTAGGTTCTGAGGGACAGACTACCGGGTGACGCTGCCTTATATATGTCCCCGGTGTCATAGACATTATGTTCTTGATAGTATACATTCTCGTCTTGGGTTGCTTTTAGCACCGCATCTGGTGGTCATCCGGTGCTAATAGAACCACTGTTACATACGTAACTGTTGGTTCATAGGGGCGGAGGAACTCAAGCCACAAAAAGTGAAGCAAAACCATTAAAAATTTTAAAAACAAGTGAAGTTATCTTTAATCGACTTTTAAGAGGTGAGGGATCCAGTCAAGTAATGCCAGAATTGGGTTTACGGGCTTCTTCCTCCAAGCCCCAATTCGGCATCATTTACATGAAGAACACAATTGGGTGTTTTCTCACCTAGGGTTCAACAAATCCAGCTATTGGGCCGTGACATGAAAGGGCCAGCACATGACAAGTTGTGGAACCAACTGGAGGCTGAGATCCACCTTCACCGCCACAAAACTGTCATCCGAGCATGCAAGGGGCGTAATGATCCCAAGAAGCCACTTCCGTCACCAGTTGGGCATGTGGGTGTCAAAATACAACCTTCTGTTTTGATGCTAATTTGAATTGCAATTCAGTTGCTCATTTCTTTATTGTCATAGGATCCAGACATGCTGAAGAAAACTCAAGGAGTTGGTCCGATCAGGAAAGTGTCACTGGTCAAAGAGGACCATGAGGGTTTGGGCATCTCTATCACGGTGAGCACTCAGAATCAAATCATTTGAATTGTATTACAATTAGTTCTCCCACTAAATGAAATAAAAGAATGTTGTTTTCTGTTCTAATCGTTTTGAACGTGGAAAAAGGAATTGTTCAGAAAGTATTCACATTGATTTACCGTAGTTTTCCAAGGACAAATCGAGGTTTTATTTTTCCTCATTTTCAACCCCCATATTGGGAAGCACCACATAACTCAAAACACCCAAGTTTTTCCACACCTGTGTTTTAACATTAAATCAAATGCAAAATGCGTAATATGTCATTTACAACTGTTTCAACATACCCCTAATTCGATATTGTGTATATCTATCCGTTTTAGTGTATTTGCACACGGACATCGCGAAAATACACTTTTCTCAAACGCCACCTAATTGGATCTTTGTTGTCAACAAGGCTGCGTGGAAAATATATTTTTTGGCAGACTTTGACGCTAATGTAAAGGAAGATATAGAAGAGTAACAAGCATGTCCGGAGAGATGATGATGAGGAAAAAAACACCCGCCATATGTTGAAATGGGAGGAGCTATTTGGTGTTTCAGATAGTCATGGTCACTTTTTGAAAACACAGCCATGAATGAAGAATGATACCAGAATGTTCTCAGAGAGCAACTCCTCCCAACTGTCCTTGGATAGTTTGGTGATGAAGAATGCCTTTTCCAGCATGATGGAGCACCTTGCCATAAAGCAAAAGGCATAACAAATTGGCTCAGGGAACAGAACATGAAGATTTTGGGCCCTTGACCAGGAAACTCCCCGGATCTTAATCCCATTAAGAACTTGCGTTCAATCAAGAGGCAGGTGGAAAATCAAAAACCCACAAATTCTGACAAACTCCAAGCTTTGATTATGCAAGAATGCCGTCAGCCAGGATTTGGTACAGAAGTTGTGACAGCAGCCAGGAAGAATTGCAGAAGTCTTGAAAAAGAAGGGGCAGCACTCCAAATATTGATTTAGTGCAGGAATTCTGTGTAATTCTCAATAAAAGCTTTTGATACTTATGAAATGCTTCTAACTGTATTTCATTATATCATAGAAACACGTGACTTTGTGAAAATTAATCGTCGTTGTCATTCTCAAAACTGTTGACCATGACTGTACAAAGTGTTATGCTCTTGTAGAATGCCGCTTCCTAGTGTTTTTTTGGATGAATTCTATTGCTGAGCAAATACATGTGTGTTCACAGGGAGGAAAGGAGCATGGTGTTCCTATTCTCATCTCAGAGATACACCCAAGTCAGCCTGCCGACAGATGTGGAGGCTTACATGTTGGAGACGCCATTTTGGCCGTCAACAGCATCAATTTGCGTGATGCTAAACACAAGGAAGCTGTCACGATTCTATCCCAACAGGTACTTGATGCATGTACGCAGCCACCTCTGTACAATGCTGTAAGTGTCTTCCTTGTTCATACCAGTCAGGACAGATAGAGTTTGAAGTTGTGTACGTGGCCCCAGAGGTGGACAGCGACGACGAGAACGTAGAATATGAAGACGACAACGGACATCGTTACAGACTCTACCTGGATGAGCTGGAGGAGAACAGTGCACCGCCACCCAGTGGCAACTCAACAGTTGCATCTTTACAGGGTATGTTTCCAATCAGTTACCGTAAATCTCTTAATATAGTACACTTTTTTTCCCAAAAATGGAAGCCAAAAATATGGGTGGGTCTTTTAAATGGTAACCTAAAGATTAGAAATTGTTTTTGATGGCATAAACTGAGTTATGATGCACAGATGTGCATTTCTCTATCTGATGTATTCTTACTTATTGTAATTACGGGGGTGTGTGCAAAAAAATCGAATTTAATCATTATTGCGAATTGAATTGTTACAATTGTGACTGATAATGCTCCCGACATTTTCCCCTTACCTTACCGCTCTATCCACTTAGCTGCTCACTTGAAAAAGTTCATTTATATATCTTGTTTATCATAAATGGTAAATATCTGTAGTTTTCATTTGGGTAACAGTTTGAAAATATGATAATATTAATGAATATATTAATAAAATAATATTTTTTGAATATGAAATGACAGTATATCTTGTTCTTTTTTTTCATCTTATTTTATACTATAAAAGCTATAGTTTATAGTTAGCTTAAAAATAGCAGTGGTCAACATGCTATTTTTGTGGACAAATCCTTACAAATCAAAACTTAAAAAAAATACCCTCCCTTTTATCTCCCTTTGTTATTATGTCTTGCAAAAATTACCCACATAGTAGGATACTTTGTAATTATGCAGATTGAACCAGAAATAATTAAGTAATCGAAACGAATAATTTTGAATCAAATCATTGAGAATTTAAATTTGATTCTGAGTCGAATCGGCGACCCCAAAATCGTAATCGAATCGTGAGACAGCCAAAGATTCCCACCCCTAGTAATTACACTAATGGGACGAGCTAGGCTAAAGGCAGTCTGTGGTAGTTAGCATCCTGTGCGTTACTTGCAGCTAACAGGCAACTCGTGTTAGCCGAGGTTGTTAGCACATTATTTTTAATGAAAGAAGAAAGGAAGCTATCTTAAGGTGCTCTTAAGATATCTAAGGTGTAAGTATTTCAAAATAATTGTAAGATGGATGTGGAATTATAAGGATCATCTACAAGTGATTATGTGATTCCTTGTTGTACTCTCCAGCAGGTCTGGAGAATATGTCACTGAACAATGGGTCCGAAAATGGGGATCCTGGACTCACCAGTGAAGCGCCATCAGAAGAAGCACCCTCCAAGCCTTCCGACACTCATGGTTCTTTTTAAGATCATTTTGCCGCACTAATCAAAATTTTGTTGTGCAAGTCCTTTTTCCAATACCAAATGTCTGACAAAATGTTTTTTTTTTCCCTTTTTTTTTTCTTGTACATCTTCTATTACTGAGATCCGGTGTTATTGAGTGGGCTCATGGCAATGATTTGGTGGTAAGAGCAAGAGGAGGAAAATGTTGTCAATAGTAACATATGCTAACTTATTTACAGTCTGCAAGTTTTGGACTCAATTTTCCAGCTTGTGAACTTGGCCAATGGTGTTTTGAGCTGGATTTGCACTCATTGAAAAAGTTTTGCAGTATGGAGGTGTGCAACCATGCAAACTTTTATTGGTGGACTGAGTAGTGGCTAAAGGAATAAACAAACATGTGTCCTCATGCTGTAGTATTGAAGGACAGGCTTTTAAAGGGACAGTGTGTAAGATTTAGCATCATCTAGTGGCGGACAATTTTTTTTTTAAAAACACACAGCCAAGCTCAATGACATGCAAAAAAATGTCAATTTTTTTTAAATAATCGTAGTTCTTGTAATCGATATCCTACACAGGTTGCGCTTGCGCCTGCAATAGATACCTGAAAGAGAAGCACTTTGTGTAGTGATGATTCTTTTTTCTCGTAGTGTGCGTGCTTCAATATCTTTGCATTCTGTTTAGTTCACCAGTAGATGGAACTAAATTCTACACAGTGTCACTTGGAAATGTTCCATTCTTGTTGTCCAAATCACTTTCTATCAAGCCCTTTTATGACGGAACCACCAAATATTATCTTCCTCCAGAAACCTGTTAGAGCTTTGCTTTCCTTTGCCAGCCCTGACAGTACCACATTTCCTGTTAAAATCTTATATTAAAGTGACAAAGATTTAAATTATTCTTCCGGTGGGCTTACTACTTTGTGACTGTTTCATAAACTTTGGAGATGTAATGAACCTTCACAACAAGCCTTCGTACGAGGTAATGTATTTTGGGTGTACAGTGGAATTAAGCAGAGGTGGGCAACTAATATTTTTTTGCCGGTCGTTGGTGCCAAGCTCCCCTTACGTCATCGTCAGTCTGACATTTTTTTTTCACGCTGAAAAGTGATTGTCGTTCCGTCAGCAGCGTCTGCCGCCCCGTCAACTTTTCAACTTTCGTTCACCCTCCACAGTTGCCAACTTCATCGACAATATTGTCGATGGACCATGTTTCGCGCTTCCATTGTCGAGGCGGCTGATCAGAGTTGTGGCCTTAAGGTGGTCGGTGCCTGTCGTGGCGGCAATCCCCGAACCCGCTGGTGGACACCAGCGGTAAGGGATGCCGTCAAGCTGAAGGAGGAGTACTGAGAGGTACTGGCTGGCCAAGCGAAGTGCAGCTTTGGCGGTCGCCAAGACAAAAACTCGGGTGTGGGAGGAATTCGGTCAGGCCATGGAAAGTGCCTTCCGAATGGCTTCGAAGAAATTCTGGTCCACCATCCGGCGTTTCAGAAGGGGGAAGCAGTGACACTGTATACAGTGGAGATGGGGCACTGCTGATCTCAACTCAGGACGTTGTGAACCAGTGGGCAGAATACTTCGAAGATGTCCTTAATCCCACCGACACGTCTTCCTCTGAGGAAGCAGAGTCTTCGGGCTCAGAGGTGTGCTCTCCCATCTCTGGGGCTGAAGTCAGTAAGGTGGTCAAAAAACTTGGTGGCAAGGCCCCGGGGGTGGATGAGATCCACCCGGAGTTCCTGAAGGCTTTGGACGCTGTAGGGGTGTCTTGGCTGAGGCGCCTCTGCAACATCGCATGGACATCGGTGACAGTGGCCCTGGATTGGCAGACTGGGGTGGTGGTTCCGCTTTATGTGGAACAGTGGACCAGCTCTACACCCACGGCAGGGTCCTCGAGGGTGCATGGGAGTTCCGCTCAACCAGTCTACATGTGCTTTGTGAACTTGGAGAAGGCGTTCGACCGTGTCCCTTGGGGATCTCTGTGGGGGGTGCTTCGGGAGTATGGGGTACTGGACGCCCTGATAGGGGCTGTTTGATTCCTGCACGACCAATGTCAGAGCTTGGTCCACATTTCCGGCAGTAAGTCGAATTTGTTTCCAGTGAGGGTTGGACTTCGCCAAGGCTGCCCTTTGTCACCGATTCTGTTCATTACCTTCATGGACAGAATTTCTAGGCGCAGCCGAAGCGTTGAGGGGGTCCGGTTTGGGAGCCTCAGCATTGCATTTTCGCGGATGATGTGGTGGTGTTGGCTTCTTCAGGCCGTGACCTTAGCTCTCACTGGAGCGGTTCGCAGCCAAGTGTGAACTGGCTGGGATGAAGATCAGCACCTCCAAATCTGAGACCATAGTCCTCTGTCGGAAAAGGGTGGAATGCCCTCTCCGGGTCGGGGATGAGGTCCTACCCCAAGTGGAGGAGTTCAAGTATCTTGGGGTCCTGTTCACGAGTGAGGGTAGGATGGAACGCGAGATCGCCAGACTGATCGGTGTGGCGTGTGGTGTCATGCGGACTCTGCACTGGTCTGTCCTGGTGAAGAAAGAGCTGAGCCGAAAGGCAAAGCTCTCTGTTTACCACTCTGTTTACCACTCTACGTTCCTGCCCTCACCTATGGCCACGAGCCTTAAGGTCCTGACTGAAAGAACAAGATCCCGGATACAAGCGGCCGAAATGAGTTTCCTCCAGGGTGTCCGGGCTCTCCCTTAGAGATAGGGTGAGAAGCTCGGTCATCCGGGAGGAGCTCCTCCACATTAAGAGGAGCCAGCTGAGGTGGTTCGGGCATCTGGTTAGGATGCCCCCCAGATGCCTCCCCGGTGAGGTGTTTTGGGCATGTCCCACTGGAAGGAGGCCCCGGGGACGACCCAGGACACAATGGAGGGACTATGTCTCTCAGCTGGCCTGGGAGCGCCTGGGGATCCTTCCGGATGAGCTGGATGAAGTGGCCGGGTAGAGAGAAGTCTGGGCTTCCTTGCTCAAGCTGCTGCCCCCGCGACCTGACCCCGGAAGACAGCGGTAGAAGATGGATGGATGCATAGTTGTCAGAATGTCATTTTCAGTCATTTCAAACATATATTGAGAATCAGTTGATAAACTCAATGTCATTTCACACTGGTAACTCATATAAGAGCGTGAGAAAAGTATAAGGCTTCGTTCATGCAAACGTGGGAAACATTGCCCCGTGGTGGTGGGATGACAAAGTACTTGATTTGATATGTAAATCGGGCTTTTTAAATGTTAACATGGCAGAGTATCCTTCATTGTGGCAGCCAATATCGTGATTGCAATGAAAATTTGATTAATTGTGCAGCCTTAGATGGCAGTAATCATTACAGCCATTTAGGAAAATAACTATTTGAAATAATTAAAAGTGGTCACATCAATTGTCAAGCAATTCAAAAGCAATTCAAAGAGGACATATGAAAGTTACTATTTAAGGACTTACACAGTATACAAATAATTGAATATCAAGAGTATCTGCTCAATGAAGCTGAAACAACCAAGAAAATTGTCAAGTTCACATTTGTGAGAAACAAAACACAAGAAGAAAAGGCAACCGTTTCTGCTCATGCATGAGAAGAATGGAAAAGAGCTGCACGAATACAATTCTGCTTTATTCTGAAGCAGTCTCTCCAAACCCTTTCTTTTTATTTGGTTCAGTGGTCCCTTGGTTACATGAAGGTTCCGGCCCTAAAAGAGCAAAAGTGCAGAGGGGGAAAAATCGTGGCCGGGACCCAGTGTATTTTTTCATCTGTGTGCATGTGTAGGTGGAAGGTAAGTACATGTACTGTATGTCAATATTTTATGGCGCAAGACATTCTGCAATATATTTTTAATAAGTGAAGCAAATGTAACAAATGGATAATCACTACATTTACAATTATTCCAACAGAAATGTTTTATTTGCCTGTTTCTGATGAAGTGCATTTGCACGCACACAATCCATTTGCAGTGTTCAGGTGTTCCGGTTTGTCTTGTCTTGTTTATTTAACCGCAATGGGTTACAACCTCAGATAAATAACAAATAGTTGTTTCAGGAACGGCATCTGATATAAAACCTCTGCCAAATCAAGTATTGAAATCAAACCTATGACTTCCATACCGGATTGGTCGAAGCCTGGGGTTATGACGACTGTCTCTGGTGCTGTTCACCTATAGGGTGCCGATGGAAATTTGCTTGCTTTTTCATGGAAGGAAAGAAGTGTGTGGCTGCTGGAAGGGAGAGAAGAGGAACACAGCCAAGAGCTTAAAGTAGGGTCCTTGAATGTGTGCACTATGACACTAAAAGGTAGAGAGTTGGTTGACATGATGTAACCTTCTGCGTGTTTAGAAGCCTGGTGGAAAGGCAGCAACAATTGAAGAGCAGGACCAAGGTTTTGTTATTATCTTATGGTCTTTATGAGAAGAGCAATGGAGGAGGAATCATCTTGATGGATCCTATAGAGTGATTAGTCTAAAGTTAGAAATAGAGGGTGTGATGTTAAATTTTGTTAGTGGGGATGTCCCACAGGTAGGATGTGAGTTGAAGGAGAATATTTGTGGCTGGACCCTGATGAAGTGATCCAAAGCATCCCAAGAAATGAGAAAGTTGGAATTGTTGCAGTCTGTAATGGACATGTTGGAGAAGGAAACAGGTAATGAAGAGGTGATGGACTGGTTTGGTATTCAGGAGAGCGATGCAGAAGGTCAGATGGTGGTTGGATATTCAAAAAGGATGGCTGCAGTGAATATTTTCTTCCAGATTAGGCATTAACATCGGGTGACCTATAAAAGTAGAGGTATGAGTACACAGAGAGACTACATTGTGTGTAAATGATGCAATATTGAGATCAGTGACTGCAAAGTAGTGGTAGGTGAAAGTGTAGCCAGATAGCATAGGATGGTGGTGTGTAGGATGGCCCTGATGATGAAGAAGATGAAGAAGGCAGAGAGAGAGAGACGAGGACAAAATGGAGGAAGGTTAAAAAAGAAGAGTGATTGTCAGGTTCACCAAATAGACATTTATAATAACTAGGCAATAAAGAGAGAAAAGGCACTCAGTTTCATATTCTTCTTGAGTGGGATCGAGAGAGAGAGAAGGAGTGTAGCGTTTATTTGTTCACTGCACATTCGTTCTCCAACGCTACTTCTAACACCCCCCCATTTTATATGATAGAGGCATCTGATTACATGTAAAATTGGCAGACAGTATAATTGTTTATGTGTTAATATTAGCAAGAATCCTTTATCAATCTTCACATTCTTTGGTAGTGCGTGTGAGCCCAGGGGTCCTGACGTCACCACCTAGGGGCTCTGTCGTCGATGTCTCCTTATCAGCTGTCGTCCTCTTGTAGCCACACCCAAGCTGAAAACACTCATTTATGCTGCAAATATATACTATTAAATGTATAATAAGTACTCAAAATGATTCCTAGAGTGATGTATGACCTTTAGGAAGAAATTAAAACAGGCTCTGAATGGCCAAGAGCTGCTTCCAATTGACTAGCTGCACAACTACATCTAATGTGATCAGAGAGTCAGGTAGGAGAGTAATTGATGTGTTAGCTGGAAGGAAAATAGATAAGGAGACGTGATGGTGGAATGAGGATAAGGAGACGTGATGGTGGATGAGGAGAGTGCATACAGAGAAAGGTTAGCTATGAAGAAGTGGGTCATTGAGACAACGGAGATACAAGATGAAAGTATACAGTAGGTAGCAAAGGCCAAACAAAGGCCTTACAATCCCTTATATGCTAGGTTGGACAGTAAGGAGGGAGAGAGTGACCTATCCAGGTTGGCAAGACAGACAGAGATAGGAAGGACATGCAGGCAGTCAGTGTGATCAAAGATAAAGATTGAAACTTCCTGACTGATGCCAGTAGTGTGATGGGAAGATGGAAAGAACACGCAGGCGGTTAGGGTGATCAGGGATAGATCAGCAAACGTTTTGACTGATCGTGTGATGGGAGGATGGAAAGATTACTTTGAAGATTTGATGAATGAGGAAAATGAGAGAGAATGAAGAGCAGAAGAAGTGACTGTGGTGGAACATTAAGTAGCAAACATTAGTAAGGATGATGCAAGGAGGGTATTGAAGAAGATGAAGAATGAAAAGGCACTTGGCCCTGATGATATACCTGTAGTGGTATGAAAGTGCCTTGGAGAGGTAGCAGTAGGGTTTCTGACTGGGTTGTTTAACAGGATCTTATGCCACGTTCAGATGGAACACGACAACGCGTGTAGTTTACGCTCGACGGGAAGCATTTCGTCGCGAGGTCAAGATGTTCACTTTTGTCACACGAGACATTGTCACGCTAGGGGAGGGGCTTCGCTGACGCAACAATCAAGCCAGGGCCGCCAGTCATATTGCAAAAAACAATTATGGAGGACGACGTTGTTGATACCTTTGCGCTATACTGGCTTTGGCAGAAACGTGCCAAACGCCGTCGTGTGTGGATTCATAAAACCAACCAGATGCGGGAACAACTCGGGGAATACCATCGTCTGGTCCTTAAATTGCGTCTGGATGGCTACCGTTTCCAGCGCTATATGAGGTTGACTGTTGCCCAATTCCACGACCTGTTGGCTCGCATTTGTTCAAGAGTCACCCGCATGGACATCAATTTCAGGCGTCCCATTTGCGCTGCGGAACGCCTGTCCATTTGTCTCTGGTGAGTGGCAAGTTGTTTTTTGTGGAGTCGGACCAATCCTGTTTACAGCGTTAGCTAAACTATGTTGAAACGCATATACACCATGATGCTATGATGAACAAACAAAAGTCAGTGAAACGGGCTAAATATTTTATCGAACAATTACGTCATGGTGATAAAATAATTAAGTCAACAAACGGTGATAGTTGTCAACTTCAATGTAAGTGGTACATTTACTGTTTTATGTATTGCAGATATCTTGCCACAAGTGACTCCTACAGGACCATTGTCAACAGTTTCCGTGTAGGGGTTTCTACTGTGTCCATGATTGTCCCTGATTTGGCAACAGCAATTTGCGACTGCCGTGTTGGTGAAATCATGGCTGTTCCCACTACAGAGGAGTGGAGGTCCATTGCAGAAAGATTTGAGGAGCGATAAATAATGATAATGATAAATGCTGAAATTAATGACTACCTGAGCTTAGAACATGACTAGAATATCAATTGAGGCATAAAGTTAACCGCGCACACATGCATAATGATATTACATCAACTATTTTAATGTAAAGAACAAAAGAAAACTAATAGCAAAAATATATATACAGTATATGTTGTATTTATACAGTATATGTTGTCCTGTCGACATTGAACCCTCATTCTTGTCCTGAAAAGATTGCCACCCAGAGTATTAACTGTGGAATTTGTTCTAAATGTAAACCTTTGTGCATCGTATATTAATTTGTGGATTTGCAATTTAATTGATTGTTTACGGTCTTGTGGCAATCTTTTCAAGGCAGGAACCAGACTTCTCATGAAGAGCTCGTCTTCATCATTGGATGGGGGTGGAGATGGAGCGGGAAGAAAATTAACTCTCTGCTTCAAATATTGAAGCATTAATGTCTTGTTCAGTTCTTCCGGTGGATCTTTTCCTTTTCTTTCCTGAATACAAACAACATATAAGGGGTTTGTAACATTTGTATCAAATTACAAACATAAAAGCATATAATGTGCAATAGTCACAATGACAAGTAAAAAACAATTGTGTACAGTATACACGAATGCTATTTACAGTAGCTTTATTTTGTGGATGTGTACATATGTTGCACCTGCTTAATAAAATGCGTCAAACACATCAGAATATTTGGAGGAAAGAGTGGAAAATATGCCTTAGCACGTCCGCATCTTGTGGAACATAATTACCGTACATACGTCCTCGCATCAACTCTTGACTACAGGCAAGAGAGTCAGAAGTTCCCTCCTGTTCCAACTGTGGTTGTGGATCATCTGTAATAATTTGAAATAGGAATAAATGCAGTATGCGTGTGTAAAATCGCAGTTGTGTGGGCACAGTGACGTACCTGCCCTCCCACTTGATTTTGGCGATGGTGCAGCGGAACAGAAATCACTAGCGACAGCTGTATCTCTGTACTCTGCGGTTCTATCTTAGTCACCAATGACTTCCATTTCTTTCGGCATTGGTCTGCTGATGAGAAAAACAATTTCAACATCGAAATAAAGTTGTCCATTCTACCTACTCAACCTGTGCTACCGTAGCTGTTCTACCGTAGCTACGATATGTGCCTAAAAATTGTGCTAAAATGATAATTCAGTACATACCAGGTATACCAGTCTCCTCGCTGACCACACGCTAAGTCTGCACCCGCTTGCTTCGGTCTCTGTACAGCTGGCTTAATGTATTGTACAGCTCTGCGTGCTCCGAGACGGCTATTACCAGCTTCTCCTCCATTTTGTTTCGTTTTGAGGAGGGAGCTGAATGCGTGACGTAGGACTGTCCCGAAGCCAATTGGCTGTCGCGACGCGCCAAAAGCTCAGATTTTTTAACTTCACGCGAAATTACGCGCTGCGCCCGACGCATCATCGCGCCAACTCCATTGACTACAATACAAAACTGTACGCTTTTTCGCCTCCATCGCGCTCCATCTAACGCAGCAAAAGGCCGCTGCCGATTCTTGTTTTGGATTCAAGCAATTTGTTGAGGATATGGAAAGCTTGGAAAGAGGACTTTACACTTTGCGTGGAACTGAAAATGCCGGACTCAAAGGAATCCACAAAATGTAAACTCTTTTTAATACCTCGTTGGGGAAGACGGGAGGGAACTATTAAACACGGTGATACGTTAGACACGTTAGATAATACTGGCACTTCGACAAGAACGAGCGTGAGAGCTGATGAGAAAGTTTGATGAACACTGTAGCCCTAAATTATACGACACTGTAGAGAGATACAGTACATATTCTTCAAGAGAGCTCAAACAGCAGGAGAAACTAGACAAGTACGTTACTAAGTTGAGAATGTTGGCAAACACCTGCAATTTTGAGCACTCACTGATAAAAGATTTATTTGTGGCACAAATGACAATGGACTCAAGACTACTCAGAGAAGATAATCTGACATTAGAAAGATGTCCGCAGATTTTTCGAGCGACACAGCTGTCAAAACAAAACTGTAAAACACCGCAGGGGAAGGCAGTGGAGGAAGTTTGTTGTAACTTGTGCCAAAACGCATATAAGAGAAACAAAAACAAAGACCCTGCTTTTGGAAAAAAAAAATTAAAAATGTGAGACAGAATCATTTGGTGCTATGTGCAAGTCAAGAAATTTCACAAAGTGAAAGATTGTGCTGCTCTGAAAGAACGAGAGACGGAAGAATATGAAGGCATTATGATGATAACACATGAAAAAGACAAAAATGAAAGTGAACCTAATAGAAGACCAAAGTATTTCAGAAAAACAACTCTTCGCTGGGATGCTAATTAATGGGACACAAATAAAGTTTAAAATAGACTGTGGACCTGGTTGTAATGTCATCCCTATGCATCACATAAACCCTGATGTTAAATTGGAACATTCAGACAAAGTGCTGGTGATGTACAATAAAACAAAAATGAGCCCATTGGGCCAGTGCAGAGTCATGATCAGAAACCCAAGGAATATCAAACTAAATTCTGTTTCAAGTGGTTGATGTGAAAGATGCCATTCCAGTCTTGGGCAGAAAAGTGAGTGAACAGATGGAATTGTTAAAAATACAATTTGAGAACACCATGAGTGTGGACACCATTGTAACAATAGAATTGATATCTACACCAGAGGAGAAACTTTGCACCCAGGCTATGTCGATGTAAAAGATAGAAACGGAATTCCCAAATGTTTTTACTGGTGAGGGCTGTATGGAAGGCGTACAGAGTTGAAATAGACAATAGTATATCACCAGTAAAACTGCCAAAACGCAGAGTCCCAGTTGCAGTGATGAAGCCACTCAAGGAAGAAATCGATGACCTCCTAAAAGAAGTAATTTCTCCAGTGCAACATAGTACAGACTAGATTAGCATCATGGTTTCAGGTAGAAAACCTACTGGGAGGTTGAGGATCTGCATAGACCCCAAACCCTTAAACTGTGCATTAAAATGAAGCCATTTCCCTCTCCCAACAACGGTCAAATGGTAACGCTCAATTAGAGAAAGAATGCCTTACAATTGTGTTTGGAATGGAGACATTTCACCAATACACTGAGGGCAGAGAGGTGGCAGTCCAGAGTGACCACAAGCCCTTAGAAAATATTAAAATAAAGCCCGTGCTCAGTGCACCAAAGAGACTGCAACGAATGTACTCAGGTTGCAAAAGTACAATATTCCTGTGACTTATGTACCGGGATGTGACATGTTGCTAGCCGATCCCCTGAGCAGAGTGTATTTACCTGACAGCTGAAAAGTGAGCTTTGGGTCAGAGGTGGAGACTGTTAATATGATAGATCACTTACCCATCTCGAATGAGTGACTCAGTTCAATCTGATTAGCAACAAAAGAATACATAAAATTACAACAACTGATAAGTGTGATATAGAACGGGATAGCAAAAAAGTCATTCCATCAGAGATAGTACACTTTTATTCATTAAAGGATGAATTGAGCCATCAGGATGGAATTGTTTTCAAAGGAGAGTATGGAGGAAGATCGCAGTCAAAAAGACATATATGTGTTTCACCATCCGTATCCGTCGCCGTCAAATACATATACGCGTGTTTCACCGTTCGTATCCTTGTTTGAGTATGACTCTCGTGAGACATGCGTGTTTCACCATTCGTCTGAGTACAACTCTCGCGAGATACGACTTTACGTTTGGATTCATGAGTCTGATTCTGTGCATCCTTCACATTACAGTGATCCCTCATTTCCCGCGATAAGAAAAACTCGCAAAGTGGTGGACTGGTATGTCTTCTCTTTTCATGTCTTGACTGTCACGCTGAGCTGCGGCCCATTGCTTGTATGTCCAAAATAAAGTAAGTAGCTGACCACACCTGATTAAAAAGCAAGAGTTTTCACTTAACCCTTTCATGCATGACCCATGATATACTGAGTTTTAAAAAAAAAGTGTTATGTGTTTTTAGACTTAAAATAAGATGATTTGGTTCTGTTTTTATACACCAAATTTTCAAGGAGTTATGAACATGTCCACATAGGTGGACAGCATGCGTTTGTGGATTTTAACTAAAATATAAAAAAAAATCAAAGATCAAGTGATATAACTGTTCATGTTTATTGAATTATGCAAAAACTATAACTACTTTTCAAAATATTTTGCTCCCTTCAATACACCATTCTGGGCTTTTCTTTTTCACAGAAAAAATAACTAAAGTGTTTTAATTGCAAAACTAAGCAACTGTCAGTGCTTCAATTGACAAAACGAGACAAACTATAGTGCATCAACTGACAACCTCACAAGGTTAGGGCTAGGCCACAAGTGAGGTGCTAAAATCCTGCTACAACACTGCATGCTTACAGTATGTACTTCCAGTACTAGATCAGTTAACCATCTTGTGTGAAAATTTGCCATGCACCCAGGGCACATAGCCACATTGCAACACATGCAGCTGTACTTCGTTTTTTGTGTGCATGCTTGGCATCTTTGGGCATTTTTTTATGTTGTTCATCTGGGGCCAGTGGTTTCCAGGACTAAGCCTGACCTCCCGGGGTACCTTAGATGCAAAAGGCCTGTCAATGGTGATGATCTTTTTATCTTTCTTGTACCGTCTCTGTGCAACATCTGTCGAGTGCTTGCCAAGACAGGAAGAGGCCATGTGAATAAGTGAAGTGTCAAGCCAACATGTGACAGTGACATCTTCACCATTGGTGACAACAGAGATAGCTCCTCTTCCTCCTTTGAGTTCTGTTGCACACCTGAGTTTCGTTTGTGCCCCCTGAAGCCCGTTGACCCGGCATGTGCCAGTGCCATAGATGCCCTGGTCCTTCAAGACAGTAGTCAGTGGAATGCCACAAAAATACTCAAAAAACACCTTGTGGTTCTTGAATTGGATGTCATCTAAGAGGCGCAAGATGACGTCTGCAGGCATTCCCAATTCGCTGACTGCACCTCTGCTGGCTTCACCCCTGTACACTTCAAAGAGGTACAGGTATCCTGAAGCCGTATCCTGATCTTGCCCAAATTTTAGCACCCCAGGGTTTTGTTTTTTTGGTGATGTATTGCTTGATAGAAAATTTGCCTTTAAAGGGCATGATCATCTCATCTATGGCTTGAAATTCCTCAGGATCCACAGCAGAGAGGAAATTTGCTTGAACTGGTTTTATTTGGAACAGTTTATCGTGTCCTGCATCCGCTGAGGAGAAGTCTGTAAGGTGAAGGTGTCACAGAATGTTCTCAAAACGGTTCACTGCCATGGCATCAGCAATTAAAGGTAAACGGAGTCCTTGTTCAGATGACCAATACGTCCGTGGGGGCTCAGTAGCATTAACATTTAGACTCCACTTCCCCAAGAAGTCAGGTAACACACCCTCACATGAACTGTCCTTTACTTTCCAGATGTATTGTTTTTGTTGTGTTTTCTTTGCTGTGGCAAGTGGTGCTGGTGTGTCAACAGGTCTCTCTACTTTCAAATCAGGTTCTGCTGCTATCTCATCAGAGCTTTCGTCCTCCATATTTTCTGCATCTGGTCCTTCCTTCTTAGATGCACTTTCACATTGATCTAAAGTTTTTTTTTTTTTTCTACTGGGCAACTACTCTTCACTACTGTCACTGTACTGTGAATTTTCCGAATCAGACGGCAGTTCCTTCACAATTCCTGAAAAGTGGAGACAAGGTGAGAATGCAGCCATTTGATCTGCATGGAGTCTGGAATAAGGTATGAGTCATAAAGCCTGTGGATTACAGAGCACATCCGCCATGCTGTCTAAAAGTTCGCCAAGAGGGAACACGACCCCCAGTACACTGACAAGACAAAAGTCATCACAAGATCAGGCCGTCAAGTTTTTAGGCCCAAGTTATTATTAGGCCCAAATATTTGCGGGATTGCATGCCATTGGTGCAATAATTATAAGTTGTGGGACACCAGCTAATCTATTTTGATAATGAAACGTTTATGCTTGAGACTATGTGGAATCACTCTTGGTATTTTGATGTTATGCAATTGGTTATTCTGTAAATGCAATAAGTGACATTTTATGTTGTTACAATTTTGACCCCCCCAGCGACACGTCAACGTCAGTCAGATAGTCATTCTGAAGAAGTTATATGTAACGATAAGATTGTATGTTGTATTGTTCATAAAAGAAAAAAAGAGAAACGATTTTCTTTGGGTGCGTGGTGTACTAATGATGCACGACACACTTATAGCTTGTTTATGTGCTTACTGCTGCATGTTGGGAGGTTGGCACCCTAACATAAAGTGCAGTTAGACCAAACATCCAATAGATGGTATTACAATACCACCCATAACAGATGTAACAATTTATCGTTAACTGAGTTGATGTTGCTATTGGGACGGATTAGAATGTGGAACGTTAAGAGAATGTACCGTGCTTGATGGAGTTATAATAAACGTGGAGTTATAATAAAAGTTCAAGTAAGCAAGTAACTGCTTTAATTGTCCAGTCTGTATGGTTAAGAGACGGAACAGAGTGAAACAAAAGTACAGAAGTTGCATTCTGAGTAATTGTCAGGTTCATTTGTCAGACATTTGTAAGAAACTGTACACAAAAAGGAGACAAGGGAATCTTCCCAACTCATGCATGAGGGGAGCGGAGGAACTGGCCATTGACAATTGTGCGCTCTGCCAGTCTCTCCGACCCCTCTCGCCATAATTTGATATAGAGATCTCGAACTACATGAAGGTCCCGGCTCTCAAGGGGCAGGAAAAAATGCAAGTCTATGGCCGGACTGTACTTGCCCTTCTATGTGTGAGCATGTGGGTGAGAAACTAATGCATGTATGATAAAATATTATACGTAGCAAGATAAAATATTATGCATAGCGTGACATCAATAAGAGTCACAGCTGCGGGAGCGCTCCAACTGGCAGGCTTGAGCGGCCTTCCTTCTACTGGAGACAAATCAATACCAAGTTTTTATCACACTCATTCTCACAGCATACCTTTTCTTGTTTGCAAGCAGTTATATTTTGTAGCAGATTTATAGTCACTATAACCCTATACCACAATCATTCACACAGCAAAGCATTTCTTCAATGCACAAGCATTTATATTTTTTTAGCAAATGTGTAATCATTAAATTTACAATTATTCAAATTTTAGACGCGAAGACGACGACGAAGAAGAAGCAGCAGCAGAAGAAGAAGTAGTAGAGGAAGAAAGAGAAGAAGAAGAAGAAGAAGAAGAAGAAGAACAAGAAGAAGAACCCGCTGACGTTTGGTTCGAATCACGGAAAAACGATCAAGGAGGTCGATTGTGAAAAGGGCTACGGCTAATTTAACCTGCGTGCTTGTTTACAAGAAAAGAGGAGAGGGGCGATTGGACCAGGCTAGAACTCTCCCCAATGCTTGCCGAAAACCCTAATTTGGCTAAGCCATACGTAGTTGGTCGATCTATAGAGAGAATTAACAATTCAACTGCGACGGTCTTTGTTCAAGTGCTTGAAAATAATGGAGAGTAAATATAACCTCAAGAGCCCAGGTGAGTTGCATAATATTTCACGTTTAGATGTACGACTCTGCTCTAACCTCACGGTTGAAATTTCAGCCAACGTGTTTGTATCTCAATTCTTTCGATCGTCGACATTAGTGGGTGTGTGTCTTTCTAACGTCTTTCTAACGCGTCCTTGCCAATTACCTTGATATTTTCAAGAAATACATGTTAAAAGAAAAACGAATCGCGATCCTGTCCATATTTACATAACAGCAAATGCGTATAATGGCGTAGGATGCGAGTCCGGTTAACAAATTAAAGATCGTATTTGTAATATGCAATTAGACACGTCAGCATGTGGGATATTCCCTTAAGGCCCTCTACACTTCAAGCCAACGTCAGGGGTCGGGACTTGTCGTACGATGTCATCTTGGTGTGGCGGAACACCGTCGGATCATGGGAGTTCGTCGCGACGAGTCGGGAAGGGGGTTCCGGCCGATTCTGCATGTTGCATTGGGTCGGGCCATTAACTTCCGAGTTCGGCTAGCAAATCAGTGCAGGAAATAAGAAAAGGGAAGAGGGCGGAAGTAAACAATCGAAGGCGTGAAGTCTCATGTAAGAACGCACACACAACTTTCGTTATTTTGAACTTGAACGACATGGCCTCTTGGACGAAATAAAATGAAAAGGACTGCATCTGTGCGTTCGGCCAATAGCATATCGGCATTTCTGTGATAGACGTGACGCCGGCCAATAGTATATCCGCATCTCCGCGAGTGAGACCGGGACTGTGACCTTAATCGACCAATAGCATATCGGCATCTCCGTGACTGACTCCGTGACTGACACCGTGACTGAGACAGTGACTGTGACATTTTAATAGCAATAGCGTTTAGCGTTACCGTGACAAGCGTGAACGTTTGATTTCGTTGATGCAGCAAAGCGAAAATAATTGTACGAACACATCGACCGGTATGTCGGATTGCTCGTGAGACGAAAGGTTTGTGCGTAAGAGGGGGACAAAAAAACGCCTTGGTCAAAAAAACGCCTTGGTTGACGCTCGTAAGTCGAAAAGTTCGTAAAATAGGGAGTTTGTAAACCGGGGGCCCACTGTGTTGTACTTTTTTTTTTTTTTAAATTACAGAATGCTTTCACAGAGGCTGGAACTTTGAACTTCATCACATTGCTTCCCACATGCTAAAGATAACATACAATCAAGGCTCGCCTGCTCAAAAATTTCTAACTTGTGCCAAAGAAGCCAGACACCTTCTCCCAACGCAAGGACTGGGTGATAGTCCTAATGGAACTTGCTTGTCCTGGACGAGTCTAACTTTATTCTCGTGGTGCTGTTTCTACGCACCAATTCTAATGCCAAGACACGTCCAAACCGTGATCGCCGGCACGACCAATACTGCATACTCTGATTCACCGTGACATTAAAAACCCCTCTAACTTCACCTTCCATATTGTACAAATTTCATTAATGTTTTGAAATTTCAGTCCTGTAGATATCTGTGATCTTATTTTTCATTTCTGGCTACATTTCACCTAAATAAATAAAACTTTGGCGATATATCTAACAGCCTGAGATCTACAAAACTTCTCTGGAGCCCTTCTATTGCCCCAGCAGATAGTCGTTTGTTTTGTCTTTTAAATTTTTTGATATTTTTGTCCTTTTATAGGGTCATATATTATCAAAGTAGTTTTTGTTTTGTACTACTGTATGATTTTTTTTCAAAACAATGCAGTTCCAATGTGCCATTATCTTAATGTTTCAGTACCCCAGTGTAAACTGGGTTGTGATGGCCCTTTGTAGCTGCTCGCAGTTCGAGTGACTTATTCGTTTTGAACTATTGTGTATCATTCTCACTTGGATTGGAACGGGTTAAATTTTGTGTCTTTAATGTCTCACTCGTGATCATGTTCTTGGAGAACCGACCATCTGTTTGGAATACCTTGTACGTCTGATTTTTTCAAAACGATGCAGTTCCAATGTGCCATTATCTTAATGTTTCAGTACCCCAATGTGTACTGGGTTGTGATGGCCCTTTATAGCTGCTCGCAGTTCGAGTGACTTATTCCTTTTGAACTATTCTGTGTATCATTCTCACTTGGATTTGAATGGGTTAAATTTTGTGTCCTTAATGTCACACTCATGTTAAATTTTGTGTCCTTAATGTCACACTCATGATCATGTTTTTCGAGAACCGATCATCTGTTTGGAATACCTTGTACGTCTGCTAACTTAAACTGATAGCCATGTTTGTTTTGTTTTGTGGTCTAGCGGTGAAGCGATTGATGAAAGAGGCTGCTGAATTAAGAGATCCCACAGAGCACTACCATGCCCAACCACTGGAAGTAAGTTTACCGCAGTACATACAGTGGATAATTTTCCACAAAAATGAGACTCTCATATTGGACTCGAGCATTTTTTTAACAATATTTTGATGTTTGCTTACCCTCTTTTAAGTTTTTGGCAATTGACTTGAGGTAAGTATTCATTGGTTTCACTGCACTAATTTGATGCACTTCTGCTTGGCTGAGATCAGTGGTCCCTAACCTTTTGATCACCGCGGCCCGGTCAACGCCTTAGATTTAGACTGCGGACCGGGGAGGGCTTTAAAAACCACATCACAAACGTATGGACGGGGCTTTCTGTCGCTGTTGTACTTTTTGTCCACTTTTTTATTGCGCGAGGAGGGGAGGGGAGTGGATCGAGCTTGCTGTGCACTTTACGGTAGATCCCGGATAGAAGAGCATTGCTGAGAACGTTCACTTTTCTGGGATGTGACAGCCAATATTTTCACCGACAGCAACTTTATTCTTTACAGCAATACTCGAGTGCCTGCCAAAAAATAAGTTTCAATGTCGCAATCAAGTGGGCGAGACTGTGCTAAATATTGTGCTGACAATGCTGCGCTATCGTTATCTTAGCACAGTAACTACGGTTCAACAGCTGTTAAGTGAAGCAAACGCTGCACATACCAGTTGTCCCAAGTTCTCGCTTCCGCCTTTCGACAAGCCAGGTGAGGGCTCTTGCTTGACTCTGTTTCGTATTGAAAGCTCAGCTGGCCGTGTTGGATCACTCCTGGTGACCGCAAAGCGGCCGCCATGATTCATTCCTGCCCCCTGCGTGAGCCGTTGAATGTTCCCAAAGTTGATTGGCTGTGGCGACTCAAAACGCGGAAAAAGTAAATAAAAAAAATAACTTCACGCAAAAGGCGAAATTTCGCTTCTCCTGACCGCACGCTGCCATTTGCGTCGTTCCATTCGCGTCCATCGCGTTGCCCGACGTGCCTTCGCGCCCAGTCACGCGAACTCCATTAAACTAAATCATCTCCAAAACATTATTTCGGGTGCAGCCTGCCCGGTACCAGTTGATCCATAGACCGGTACCGGTCCGCGGACCGGTGGTTGGGGACCACTGGTTTAGATAATCCATCCCACCTCACAGGTGTGCCACATCAAGATGCTCATTAGACACCATGATTAGTGCACAGGTGTGCCTTCGACCACATGTGTCAAACTGTTGGGATTGAACTGGGCTCGATACCCCACAAATGACCCAAGTAGAGGTGTAAATAACAACACAGGAGTCAGAGATTAAGTTTTACCACTGCAGTGGGGAGAGCTCGAAGGAGAGCGTGACCATGTCAGCCTCGTTGCAAAGTCTCTCTCTCTCTCTCTCTCTCTCTCTCTCTCTCTCTCTCTCTCTCTCATTCATATATATATATATATATATATATATATATATATATATATATATATATATAGAATCTATTTATTAGGGCCCAAGCAGTGACCACTGCGAGGTCCCTATTGTTCCTCCCCAGATTATTATTATTAGGGCCCGAGCAGCTACCGCTGCGAGAGCCCTCTTGTTTTTCTCCGGATTATTATTCACCTTCACTAAATTTTACAAATTTGATAAGAGTCCTGCACTGAAGTCATCTTGTTCATACCCCGAACTGCTTATACCCCAACGTGCACAGGTCTGCGAGGGCCCTTTATAGCTGCTTGCAGCTCTAGTTTTTATTAGGGCCTGAGCAGCTACCGCTGCGAGAGCACTCTTGTTTTTCTCCGGATTATTAGGGCCCGAGCAGCTACCGCTGCGAGAGCCCTCTTGTTTTTCTCCGGATTATTATTATTATTATTATTATTATTATTAGGGCCCGAGCATCTACCGCTGCGAGAGCCCTCTTGCTTTTCTCCGGATTATTATTATTATTGTTATTATTTATTTACTGTGTAGAACTTTTGCAGATATGATGAAAATCTCTTCCTGAAGTCATCGACAAACATATATTCCAGTTTAAAGCTAGCACCACCTAGTGGCTGCAAAAAATGTCATTAGTCGAAAGATTACAGTCAATCCTGTTTGGTTTTACCTCCAGCTATGAAACTTTTTAGGCATATGTAGGATTGTAAAACCTACAAAAAAGTCCATAGAAGTGATGTGCTAGGATGTACAGAAAAATTGTTATGAATTTGTGCAATTTTGCCCCATTCTTAGACATTAGCTGGTCTAAAACTAGTGCCTTTTTCTTTCAAACGGTTCACTCGATCAACTTCTACTTGGGCATGGACTATTAGCAGATATAGCGGCACAAATATGCCAAAAATTGTGAAGATCCCATGACTTGTAAGATATGGGCGGAGCTTCAAATTATTTTGAATATTTCCTTCGCCAAGAGTGACAAAAACCTTACTAACTCAGCTGTTTCAGCTTCCAACCATGTGAAACTCTACAGGGACTTTAAAAGTCATGCCCTAATACAGCTATGTGATAAACTTCCAAATCATTTACAGCGCCACCTAGTGGCAGACAAAAATCTAATTTTTTACACTTTCATGTTCTGTGCAATGCCTGTTTGACTAAATAAACTCAAGAATGGTTAGAAAAGCTATGACACAGTGGAAAATGAAGGATCTCAACTTTTATGACCTTTCAATAAAGGGCGTAGCCTGTATGCCAACTCAAAGTCCGCTGTCTTGCCAAAACGGTAAAAGTTGCTGTAATTGGACCTAGATGATCTGATGTTTGCAAAACTGCGTATATGGGATGAAACACACCTACAAGCCGGGTATACAAGCCTATTTTTTATCATATTACGAGCGCCACCTCTTTTTTGCAATTGCAAAAAATATAGCAATTCCTTAACATTTTTATGTACTCTGCTTAGCCCCTTGAAGTGATATCCCTTAAATAATGTCTGAAAAGCCATTGGCCACGCCTAATGCCTTCCACCAAATGGTACGATGTTTCGATAATGGGCGTGGCCGATACGACTGTGTAAAGTCACACAACTGTCACGATAAAAGCTGCAGTAACTCAACCCACATTATCCCACCTTCTCTAATTTTTACAAACTTGATAAGAGTCCTGCACTGAAGTGATCTACAACTAATTTTTCATCGTTCATAGTCCTTGTTCATACCCCGACCTGTTCATCCCCCAACCTGCACAGGTCTGCGAGGGCCCTTTATAGCTGCTTGCAGCTCTAGTTATTATTATTACCTACTGTGCACAATTTTTCAATTTTTGAGGGCCTAAACATGTATGTAGTCACCAAATTTTGCACACTCGTCGGGCCTGGTGAAAAATTTGATATTTTTGGGTTTCCTAAAACTAAGCAAAAAAAATGGCTTTGCAGCGCCACCTAAGGTCGAAAAAGTGCAGCTGGTGCCGACCCTTTTGACCGAGAGCTACGAAAAATTTTAGACATACGCAGGGCCTAGAGACCTACAAAAAAAGTCAGCGCGAGATATATGCTCAGATGTACAGAAATAGTTATGAATTTTTGAATGTGCATTTTTAGCCCATCTTTGCTGGTCCCAAACTGCTCCTTGTTTCACCGAAACGCTTTACCCGATCGCCTTCATATTTGCTATACTGCATTATCACATATTTGCGCACAATTGGGAAAAATTTGGTGATGATCCGCCAACATATATGATAGGGGAGGGGCTTCAAAATATCTGTTCAATTTTTCCAATTTGGCCTGTATGCTACCTCAAAGTCCGATGTTTCAACAAAACAGAAAATTGGAGATAATCTGATCTTTCCAAAACTTCGTACATGGAATTCCAATGGAGTCCAATGTGAAATACACCTACAAGCCTATTTTTAATGGTAGTGTGAGCGCCATCCACTGGCAGCAAAAAATATAGCAATTCTTTAATGTTTTTATGTACTCTGCTGAGCCTCTTGAAGTGATAACCCTAACCCGCTTCAATGTCTGAAAGGCCTATTGCCCTCCACTAAATAGTACGTTGTTTTGATAATGGGCCGGCAGCACGAATTTCACACAACAGCAACAATATAAGCTGCTGTCGTTCAACCCACAGAATCCCACCTCTAAATTTCACATATTTGATAAGAGTCCTGTACTGAATTTGTCTATGAACTAATTTTTTATTGTAGTGCTAACACCACCGTGTGGAACGAAATAATACATCATTTTTTCATTTTCTATATACACTATTGAGCCAACTGATCCAATGTAATAAAACTTGGATATTTTGTGACGCATTGACTTCCTATGTACACTTACCTCAATATGCGTATACCCAAACACGTTCATACTCCTACTTGTTCATACCCCGTCCTGTTCATACCTTAACGTGCACAGGTCTGCGAGGGCCCTGTATAGCTGCTTGCAGCTCTAGTTAAGTTTATTTTTTATATACCTTGACATAGGAGCAAAGGGACTTGAATGTTATTTTAATGTTAAGTTGGTTAAGTTAAGTTCTAAGTTTTATAATTTCACAAGATATTTTTATGGAAGGCAAAATATTACATGTTATTTAAGGTTTAAGTTTGTTTCAGAATAATATTCCTGTCTGCTTTTAATTCATATTTATGTTCCAAAAACATTTACTTTTAGTGTGTTTAATAAATGTTTATCTGTTCGGCTTGCGACTCTAAGTGTGTTTTGAATTTTGGCCCCTTGTGCAATTGAGTTTGACACCCCTGCCTTAGACTGTCCAAATTGAAAGATCACCCTGTGCATTTTTTTTCTTTGCATTATTGGGGGTCTGGGGACTCAGTCAGTATCTGGTGTGGCCACCATTTGCCTCATGCAGTGCAACACATCTTCAAAAAGACTTTATCAAATTGTCAATTGTGGCCTGTGGAATGTTGGCCCACTCCTCTTCAATGGTTGTGTGAAGTTGCTGGCTATTAGCAGGAACTGGTACACGCTGTCGTATACGCTTGTCAAGCACATCACAAACATGCTCGATGGGTAACATGCCCGGTGAGTATGCTGGCCATGCAAGACATTGGACTTTTTTGGGGCCTTGCATTATCTTGCTGAAACATGAGGTGATGTTCATGGATGTATGGCACAACAATGGGCCTCAGGATCTCGTCACAGGCCTCTGTGGATTCAAAATGCCATCAACAAAATGCACCTGTGTTCTTTGTCCATAACAGATGCCTGCCCATAGCAAAACCCGACCACCACAACATTGACATTAGTAAAGCGCTTACCCACACAACGCCACACATGCTGTCTGCCATCCGCCCTGAACAATGTAAACCATCGGTCTCAAACTCCAGTCCTTGAGGGCCGAAATCCTGCATGTTTTCGATGCCTCTGTCATTAGCGCACCAGATTCAAATTATTAGCTCATCAGCAAGCGCTGCAAGAGCTTGTAAATTATCCTAATCATTTGAATCAGGTGTATTTAGGAGAGCGGCATGGAAAACCTGCAGGTTTGCAGTCCTCGAGGACTGGAGTTTGAGACCTGTGATGTAAACAGAGATTCATCCGTAAAGAGAACACCTCTCCAACATGCCAGATGCCATCGATTGTGAGCATTTGCAAGTCTTTTATGGCGATGATCTGGAGTCAGGTTAAGACCCCAATGAGGACAACGAGCATACAGTTAAGCTTCTGAGAGATGGTTTCTGACAGTTTGTGCAGAAATTATTTGAGGTTAAGACCCCGATGAGGACAACGAGCATGCAGTTAAGCTTCTGAGTGATGGTTTCTGACAGTTTGTGCAGAAATTATTTGGTTATCCAAACCAATTGTTGCAGCAGCTGTCTGAGTGGCTGGTCTCAGACGATCTTGGAGGTGAACCCTTTGGATGTGGAGGTCCTGGGCTGGTGTGGTTACACTGGTGTGGTCTGCAGTTGTGAGTCCAGTTGGATGGATGTACTGCCATATTCTCTGATACGCCTTTGGAGACGGCTTATGGTGGAGAAATTAACATTCAAAGCACAAACAACAGATCTGGTTGACATTCCTGCTGTCAGCATGCCAAATGCATGCTCCCTCAATGCTTGTGACATCTGTGGCATTTTGCTGAGAGACAAAACTTTTCATTTCAGGGTGGCCTTTTATTTGGACAGTCTAAGACACACCTGTGAATCATGATGTCTAATGAGCATTTTGATGTGGCACACCTGTGAAGTGGGATGGAGTATCTCAGCAAAGCAGAAGTGCCCACTATCACACATTTAGATAGATTAATGAACAATGTTGGAGAGAAATGGTAATAATGTATATCTGGAATGAGTTTTGGATCTTTAAGTCCATCTCATGAAAAATGGGAGCAAAAACGAAAGTGTTGCATTTATATTTCTGTTGAGTGTACTTTTAAAACTCCAAAAATTATGGTACCCACATACATGTGCATGAAAATTCCTGGAGGATGTGTTCAATTAGAAAGATTCATGTATTCAGTGGCCCCCCGGTTTACAACGTCCCTGCCTCATGTGTATTTTCATCTTACAATGTGGACCGCTACGGTTTTGTCTCTTCTTGATGCCATCTTTCTCGCTTTACATCATTAAAAAAAAAAAAAAAAAAAAAAACTCAAACATAGCGGTCAGTGCGTGTCTACTTGGGGCAACACGCACATATGTCACTACACGCATCACTGCTTACATCACTACAATGCTGGTCTGCTATTGGTCTTTGAATGGGGTCACAAAGATGGCTGCCTAAAGACTTTTTTTCGTGTGAGAATGCTTTCAATATTGTATTTATTTTGCATTTTAGTGCTTAATTCAAACTTTAATTTGTTAACCATGGGTCCCAAAATTTCTAGTGATGTTAAAGAGAATTGAAGAAATGGTAAATGGACTTTCACTTAACTAGCGCTTTTCTGCCTTGGGTACTCAAAGCACTTTACACTACCTCGTCATTTACCTACTGATGACGCAGCATCAGGAGCAAGAAGATGATTATTATGGAAACGAAGCTTGAGTTGATCAAGTAATACGAAGAAGGCTAAACTAGCCTAGGCTAGGCTACCTTCACTAGGGAATAAGGCTATAACAAGCTCGTCACAAGTAAATAAATCTTTTATTTAATAAAGGAAGGGATTAATCTCGCAAACCGGGGGCCCGCTGTACAATTACATCTTTTAGTAAAACCTTTTTTTTTTACATTTTCCAAATGTTTCTGGCACTGTGATGACTGTATTTCACTATTTTCACTTTTGTAGTAACACATGCTCAGTATACTCTACCTATGTGTACCCTTTTAGGATAACCTCTTTGAATGGCACTTTTCTGTACGTGGACCCCCAGATTCAGATTTTGATGGTGGGGTTTATCATGGCAGGATTGTGCTTCCACCAGAGTATCCAATGAAGCCTCCCAGCATTATTCTCCTCACGGTAAATCACACTTGCAGAGATTAATATCTTGTACTTGATTCTCATCAT